>NC_038248.2:37479023-37647284 GCF_000004515.6 Glycine max | reverse complement strand
CTGACAGAAGTTGAACCCCTCAAAAGCCTGAGTTAAAAATTCAAAATTTAATAATTAAAAAAACTTTTTTTTAATTACCCCACACATTTTCCGGCACCCCGACAGGACAAATCTATCAAAACAAAACAAATTGAGAAAAAAACAATACCTTGGACAAAGCGGGTCTGGACTCAATTTTGTTCCCTTTGCTCAGAATATAAACAAAGAGAAGAATCACTGCACAGCACAATGCCCACCACAACGCATCTGGAACCCTCTTACGCACTGGCCTTCGAAAATCCGTCGCTCTTCGCCGCATTTTTCAAACCCCAATTCCGCCCTTCCTTCACTTCTTTCCCCGGAAAACCGTTTTCCGGGAATGTAATGTTCAAAGAAAAGCAGAGGAAAAAAAAAATTCAGATCACCGGCTATACCCGAGATCTGGGGTTTCCGGATTTGGTAATAAAGGGTGAAAAGATTCAGACTTTGGAGAAAAAATTGGTTTTGCTTTGGTGGGCATGCGCTGGTGAAGTGCTTCGTGAGCACTACAGTGAGAACAAATGAATGAAGAAAAGAACAGAGAGAGAGAAGAGAAGCAAGTGGAAGTGGTTTTTTCATGGCACACTCATCTGTTTTTGGAATTTCATTTTCAGGGACATTGACAAACGGTTCTGATGGTGCCATGTCAACTTGTGATTAAGATTTCGATGAGCCATTCATTAGAGTCCAATCAGGAATGGTCGGTTCTCAATTTTGCCTTCTCTTCTCAGACACTGTAAAATGAGAGAGAAACTAACCACTGAAAAACTAGCGAATAAAAGAGAGATAATACAAATTGGAGTTTTTATTTTGGGGTGGTGCCGTGGTGGATTACATAATATGGCACGGGAAAAGAAAAGAACTAATTATAAATTGTTAGATATCATAAATTAGTTAATTTTTTTATAATAATTAGTTTAAAACTTATCTAAACAATAATTTTTATTGATTAATTGTGTAAACTTTTTACACTAACAACATAAAAAATAAAGTCAAATTTTTATGTATAAACATCTCTATCTTCTTTTATTACAGTAACATTTTTTTGGCTTGGTTCTTCCATCGTTATTAATATGACAATATTGGGGAAATAGGCAATTTATTGTTCACATTTTATTTTCATTTGATATCTCAATTGCACAAAATATTTCTGAGTTTAACGTGAAACATTTTCAAATATTTTTTAATTGCAAAATTTGTCATAACTTATGGCAAAGGTACAATGATTTGGTTGTTTTTCACCTTATCATCAAGGGCTTTGGTGTACAGGTGTTTAGGATGAGATGCATGCACCCGATTTCTTCAATTTCTCACCTAAATACGACACATGAATTCCTACCTAGAACAAATTTTTTGTTTACAGGTATGATGATGTTCAAACTATGTCCTTACAATAAACGGCTATATAGGTAGGAATAATATTTATATAATTATATCCTTCGATCACTCAGCTGTACCTAAAGTAAAATAATTTTGTAATGAAATCTATGTGGGATTTATTAGCACATAAAAGAAAAATGTACATCCTACCTATCTGTAGTTCCAAGAATTTTTTTGGTACATTGTAGTTTCATGAATTAACCGTACCGTACATGTTTATTAGTGTAACTTTAAAACAAATATCCTACAAGTTGAAAGATAAGTTATCATTGAACAATTAAACCACATCTGCAATTTTTTTTTCACTTTACCTTCTTTGCTTACTTTTAATACATTTTCTCTCCAATTAGGACTTGGAACCTATTCTTTTCGCTAAAAAAAATGATAGAATGAAAAGACACCCCAATACTACCGAAAAGGACGGTGCCCCCAATGACATGTTAGGATTGTCACTAAAGATCCATCTAAAGGGTTATTGTACTGGTGTGAACCACAAACACTTCCACCTAATTATAATTACTTAGTTAATCCTTAAACATTAGAGAATTACTTGTGTCAATTAGTTGATCCTTAAACATTAGAGAATTACTTGTGCCAATCCATGTTAACAGAGTTAAAACTAATATTATTCTGTTTTTGGGAAGATTAATATTTGATAAATGTAAAATTGAGTCTTTGTAGTAATCTATAATTATGTCCATTATAGCTACAGCCAAAATTTTCCCCTATATAGTCCCTTACGCCATAATATCCTATGTTGTCGTTTCCCCCTCATAGCTAAAATAGATTTCCATTACATGTCAGCCAACTAACCAAGTCTTTCTACCAATGGCATTTTATGTTATGCGTACTTTAATCAAAATGGTTTCTTTTGTTATAATTACAATTAACAAAAGGATTAACATGTTTTTAGATAAATCCAAAAATGTGCCTTTTATCTTCAATATCTTTTCAAGCAGATCAAATTAAATATGTTGTTCTTGGGGAAATTTCAACCACGTAGCTCAAAGAAGGTGCTAGAGAACAAGCAGGCCAAGTCACATAGCTTGAAGAAGGTGATCGAGGACAAGCAACCCAAATCTTGAAACTTTTAGAGATGCCAAGTCAAAAAGTTGAAAATGAAGCTGTGGCAATATGAGGACGATAAGAATAACAACTTTATTCCAAAACATTTCTTTTTACTTTAAAAAAAATGATGTTATTCAACTTAATTAATGATCAAAGTAAGAGATATGTAAAATTCTTAGATCCTTTTCAAAGTGATTTATCACTTTTAATTTTAAAAATTGAAATCAATTTTAGTTTTATAAATTAAAAATAAATAAAATAAGCTTGCTTTATTATGAAATAATGATGGTAACAGAGATAATGGAATGGAAATGACGACAATGATGATGATAATAATGATGATATTGATGGTGACAGTGAAAATGAGAATAACGACAATGATGAAAAAATGGTGATGATTATTTTCTAAAACTCAAACCAATCCCGTCAATTTGACCGTGACCTTGGTCTAATCATATTAAGTTGTTTATTGGATTAACTTTGCATTGAACCTAATACAACCATCATCACTACGTCACTTCCCCTCCACCACCACCATATCACTTCCACCACCATTGTTGTCATTGTTATTCAACAACCTCCATTCTTGTTACTGCCACTATTTCTACTCACCATCACCCATTATTTTAAAAACTGAATCGTGTTTTATATAGTTTTGTATCAAATAACATTATTGTTACATATTCTGTTTCATCAAAGAAATTAGGTTTGACTCATTTTATATATTAATGTTTTATTGGCTACTGCTTGCCTACCTCTATTCATTTCTTCTACTCACATGGAGTCTATACCATTGGTTAAATACTCAAACTTATTGAATCATCAAACACTAAATATCTTTCAAGCTTTTAACATAGGGTTGACCAGTATGGTGGGCTTGTTTTATTAACATAGGGTCTTGCTCTATCTCTCAAACTGAGAGATGAGCTATTGTCATTCGCTTGCAGATTGATTGGTCCAGGAGCTTCAGAAAGATGCTTGTGGAGTTGGATTCAATGTATGCCGTTTCTTTGATGTTATTCTAGGGCTTTTATCTCGCCCTGTGCCAGCTGATGTAGCTTCCATTTCATTTCCACATGGTTTTTGTTCGGGCGTTAACACTTTTTCTTACAAAAAAAATACATTGGATATTTTGATTCCCATTTACATGGGTATCTCGCCCTTTTGCTTTCAAAAATAGGACCAAGTTCTGCCACACCAAAGTTTACTATAGTCATTCTACATACATTCATGTGGTTAGGATTTTTTTTTACTCAAAGTTATGCATCATTTAGTAATATTTGGATTGGGTATGTAACCGAATCATTTGGACTAATAGATAATTTAGTTATACGCACAAATTCTTGTGCTTACGTGTTTTATATCACTTAATCCAAGTCCTTATGCCTTCAAAAACATGGGTAGTCCACAGTTTAATGAGATCCGAACCCTTTATATATTAGATACAATTTAGTTGTGCACATAAAATGAGCTTATTATTTAATCCAAGTTCTTATGCTTCCAAAACAAGGGATGGAGTAATCACAGGTGAGACTTAAGATTGAGATCGCTGCATTTCAACACCGATGAATATTCACAATTATAATTGACAGCAGAAACATCTACACAAAAATAATAGTTTACAATATATATGAACTATGTCGGGTGCTCGTTCAAACAAAGTAATGGTTCAAAAACGATACAAGTCAATCCGTATGCTAAATGTCTTAGGCCTAAAATCAAATAGACCATATGTAAGATGCATAAAAAAAGCACGCCTAAAAAAAGGTTATGGCTAGAACAAAGATAGGACAAATACAAGTTTGAACCAGGCTTCAAAATATACCGAGGTATAAAATTTCGTGGTTTAAACCAGAGAGGAAGCTTGAGTTTTTCAGAGAGAACATTAATAAAATGGAAAAGTGTATTACACAATAACAAACATACAGTTTCTCACTACAACGCTTAACTAAATGGAACCTCAGAACAATCTTTGCTGTCATAGAAAATGTAGCAGCACCAAGTAGGTTCTCCCTCAAAAGAGGGTCTTGGGTAAACTACAGACTCACAAGTTGGATTGTAACATCATTGGTTCAGAACAAAAATACTTGGTACAGGCAAATCAATCAAATTAGAACATGCAGCACGTTTTAGGAACACAAATACTTCCTATGAATGAAGATGGATAATGGACATACAACAAAAGCTACAAACTATTTGGATATAATCATCAAACGATTAGAAATGGTGCAATTGTTGCAATTAAAACTGGGGTTAAACAATACAATTAGAAAACAACTGGTGCAATTAATTATGTACTTAAGGATGATTGACATCTTAATTCCATCAATCATTTTCTACATAGTTTGCATAACCTCATTTTTACTTCATGTAACCCTATAGTATAATTATCAAGTTAACGTAAAGCACCCAATTAACACAGTTTGATACAATGTAACATTTGACCATCAAAAGTACATCAAAATACACGCGTCAACAACATTTGAAAAGAATTATTTGACGCAATTTCATGAATAGGGGCTCAGAATGTATTACAGCTCTATCAATCACGATTTCTCAGAAGCAGAACTGGCATTTAAAGCTGAAATAGTCATCCTCACAGCCAACCATTACAACAAAAGTTGAAACAAATATAGATTAAAAAAAAGTAAAACCAAAATTAATTTTATTAAAAAAAAGACATTTACAAATCAAAACACGGCTCATATCAAGAAATTCAACCATTTTGATCCGTTATGCTTCATCGTGAAACCTCAGAAGCGCGGATAATGTGTAATCATCGCCGAAAATCAAGGTTACAAAAAAATAAAAATAAAAATAAAAGCTAAAAATTGAAACCCTAATGTGGCGGACATTTTTAGAGGCACAAACATTGAAAGGTTAAACCCCCACGTGAAAAACCGCCGATTTCAATCTGCGCCTCTATGACTAGCTTCATTTTCATTTCAACATTTCGAAAACAAGCTAAAGGTGTAGTGAGGCGAAATCAAAACAGAAAATCAAAAACACAAAAGAATTGCAAAAAATGAGAAAACAGGGAAAATTGAAATTTTGCCGTTGCTTTGACACAGATCAGCCGTGGATAAAATTGGGGCTAATCTGCAACACGAACGGCGCCGTTTTGGCACGTGTATTGGGGCTTTTTCGTCAAGGGTTAATCAGAAGAGCCCGGGAGACATCGTGCAGAGAATCATACGATAAAACGAAATTTTTGAACCTAAAATGCTACCTCTGATGTAATGACTGAGAACAGTAGCAGCCATTGCCAAACCCTACACTTATGATATAGAGAATTGATATGGTATATGGTTATATATAGGCGCACCAAAACCCTAAAATTTTCTCTCTCTAAACTAACATTAGAAAAAGTACGGTGTGTTTGGTTTGGGAAAATATGTATGTTTTTATTTTTCAGATTTATTTTATAAAAATCACTTTTATTTTCACATTTTGAATGCTTTAAAATATGTATTTGTTTTGATGTCTTGCTTCCTATTTTAGAAAATAAAACATTAAAAGATATTGTATTTTTTTTTTAAATCAAAAGTTCAAAAGATGTTTGCTATATTAAGTTTAGAAAAAAAAATAAAGAGTAATTTTATTTTTTTATTGGTTAATAAATATTATATATTGCCGTGTGGGAGTTTGTTAACATGAGTCAATTTTCATTTATTTATTTTTTTAATATGTACTAACCTAATATTTTTAATGCATATGATGTATAAGAAATGCTCAAAAAAAAGATGTATACGTAATTTTAGTTATAACCACTTTTAGGAATAAAATTGGTGTATTTTCAAATTAGAGAGATGAAAACACACATCTTGAATGAGATTTTAGATTCAAACCTCATTACTACTATTGTACACCAAAAGAATATGCGGGACAATTTGATTTTGAAAAACACAAAACATAGCATGATACCAAATGTTAATTCTTAAACAAAATTTGAAATCATTCACATATGTTACAAAAAGAGAGCACATTATTGATCTTTTAGGATTTATTAAAATGCATTGACAGTATTTTTTTTTATTTTCATTCAATTATATATTATCTTGTATGATAATATTATTTTTTTAAGAGAATATTATTCATTTTTTATAATGATGACTTTAAAAGTTATATACAAGATGATTTCTAATAGGTAGAAAATGGACCAACATGTTCCTATGAAAAAGGGCATTTTAATTGAGAACGACATTGATGTCCACTGCAGTGTTATTATTTTTACATGAAGAACTGAAACACCATAATTGCACGTGTTAACATTGTCGTTAATCCCACCTGTCCAACTGTAAGGTAAACAACTGAATCTGTGTAAGGTTGTAACAGAAATTCACAGTTTAGAAGTTGAAGCTCCCAACATTTTTCTGTTTCCAATTCTTTACCTCTGATTCTCTCCAATCTCATGCCAATGATGATTGCTTCCTTCTATGCCAAGACTTTCCACAGCTTCCCTTCATGCTACAAGCTTGTGCTTCTCTGTACTCTAAGGTTATCATCATCATCATCATTATTATAAATCAATCTATTTTCTTCCTATCTTTGTTTTTTTTTGGTGACGTACTCTTTTACAACCAATGTATAATGGGTTGATGAAAAGTGGAACGATTTCAAAGAAATGGAAATTGTTATGTTTATTAATTAACATCATATAAGAAAATTAGGAGAGAGTGACCTCAGTGTTTGTGTTGATAAAAATGCAGTAGGATCTAGAAAATACCATTGTTGATGCGAAGAATTATAGTTGTAAAAGATTACAAGGAAAATAATTAAGAGAACTTTTGAGTGAATCTGCATAGGTTATTTGAACTTTATGTCTAACTATGGTAATTGCAAAAATGGGACAAATCATGCATAGTATCTATGTATATTATGTAATGCATCCATAAATGTCACTCTTGCTTCTTGCCTTGCATGCAGCTTATATTGTATTTCATAGTTTATGGTAATGGACTTTACCTGCAAGTGAAAATTGAAAATTGCAGTGGTGGAGGTGTGGGGTCATACTCAGAATCAAAATCTGATGCTAAACCTCATGTTCCTAGTATTGATCCTAATGAGCCAAAGAAAAAGAAATTGGTGGTTCTTGGAACAGGATGGGCTGGTACCAGTTTCCTTAAGGATCTCCACGCTTCGTTATATGATGTTCAGGTTGTTTCCCCACGTAACTACTTTGCATTCACTCCTTTATTACCCAGTGTCACTTGTGGGACAGTTGAAGCTAGGAGCATAGTAGAGCCAGTCTGAAACATCATAAAAAAGGTAAAGAAACAAAGCAAAAGCTCTAAGAAAAAGACGTAGTAAACTATGTATAAGTATATGTGATTTTTTTTTTCCGTAACAATGATAACACATGAGCATGTAATTGTAATATAACGAGAAATCTTGTGGCACTGGTATTTTTTCTTTGAGGTCAACTTATAAAATAGGATTACTAGAGTCATGACTCATGACCATGCAATTTCTAGAGATTGTTGTGTAGTCACTTCTTGGTTTTTTCCCCCTCTTATTATTCTTTCTGAGGATATTTTCACTAGGCAAATTAATAATAAAATTCTGTTGTTTCCATCCTATTGCAGAGAAAAGGAGAAATTAAATTTTGGGAGGCAGAATGCCTGAAGATTGATTCTGCAAGCAAAAAGGTCTTATGTATGTCCAATATTGACGACAACTTAGTGGGAAATGGTGGATTTTCTGTGGATTATGACTACTTGGTTGTAGCAATTGGAGCACAAGTAAATACATTTAACACCACTGGTGTCATGAAGAATTGTCATTTTCTGAAGGTACACATATTTTTGTTTGGGATACAACATGTAGTGCATAAAAATGTACATTCTTTGATAAGGATTCAGTGAGGCAATTAAGATAAGTAATTACCAAAATATGCATTTTTCCCACAAGACACTCTTTATGACAAAAATTACACAACTGAGGAGTCTCTATTTGATGTAAAAATTCAAAGAATGCCTGAACAAATTAGCTAATCATTCCTATATAGCCTGGAATAAGTTATGATGAAATTGAATCAATCAATATTATAGTCTTCCCTTGCATGTCTCCAACTTAAAGACATTGCAGAGAATGACATGCCAATGTAAACTTGTGAACTCAAATCCCTCACCTCAGACAACTGAAACTAAAAACTTAAACTTTTTAAAGGGTTTCTTTGCCTTCTTTTCTGCTTGAAATCTTCTGGACCAGCTAGACAAGTTGATGATGAATTCAACTCCTCTAGAAGTTCTGTTGCCAACTCAACCTTCCCTGTTTTAGTTAAATTATGGATCAGTGATCGGTAGATATATATTGAAGGAAGAACCCCCTTCAGTTTCATCTCCCTAAAGCATTTCAGTGATTCCTCAACATTTCCTGATCGGCCAAAGATCTCAATTAGTGCGGTATATGTAAGCAGATCTGGTTCAACCCCATTCTCAGTCATTTCCTTAAAATAAAGAAAGCACATATCAAATCTTCCAATCTTCTGCAAGCCATTTATCAGAGTATTGTAGGAAACAATATCTGGGATGAAACTAGTATTCTTTATGGATGCAAACACATCAAGCATTTCATCCATGTGGCCTGTGTGACCCAAAATATCTAGAACAATATTATATGTGACCAAGTCCAGACCATACCCCTGTCTTTTAAGATGATCAAATATCACCAACGACTTATCTCTCTGTCCAAATTTGGCAAAGGCAAAAATGATCTTGTTGATGAAGGATGATATGCTTGAACACGTTATCACTGATATTACCTCAAGAAATTGGAGTAGCTTCACACAATCATTCATTTTTGAAAGCCTGGGCAAACTTAAGGCATGAGGTTGCACTTGGGGATTTACAAGACAACAATAATTTCTAGAAAACTTGACAAGAAAGGTCAATGTCATTCTTCTGACTTGCCTCCACTAATATGAAGTTATACACATTAAGGGTAACAGCAATGCTCTTATCATTTAAAATTTGTAGCATCTTACTGGCAACTGAAAGATTTCCAGGCTTGCACATCTTATTGATATATGCGTAATAGACTTTTGCATTGGATGTTGGTGCATTTTCAACAGTGGCAAGAAATTCTTTCAGGACTTGATTTGTCACTCTCTCTATGCCAGAAGATGCCTCTGTCGAATAAACCTGAAAACTGCTAAGTGCCAATGAATTAACTTTTACTGGTTAAAAACAGTCAGATTCAAAAGTGTTTGTTTGTGATGGTAATACTGTTCAATGTTGTAATGAGAGTCATCATCATTTAGACCAAAAAACAGTTTTCAGTTAATTAATTGTACATTTTTCATAAAGAAGTTTAATTCAATGATAATCCAAGACAGCTCCATGTGACCGAATCCAAAAGACATTTACTTATATTTTGCTACCAAATGCCCAATAATTGAAAAATGTAACAAGGCCATATAAATGTAAGCTGAATTTGGACAACTATTTAAGTGCTAAAGCTAAACTAAAATAAGTTGCCTTGGAGTAGAACAGGCATGATCTTGAAATATGCTATACATCAAAATTCATTTATACATGACAGACATGTATATATCTGTCATCTTAAAGAACATGTATCTAAGAATGAGACTATCACACTAGCACTTGATAAGTCAAGCTCAATAAATAAAAAAAAAAAAAAAGCAAATCTATACAGAACTATTTTAAAAAAAAAATATTCAAGCAAAATGCTAAGTTTGATGATGGGATAATCTTATCGGATCAAGTAGTTTCAACTAGGAAAATAAATATAGCTAAAGTTCAATTGTTCAAGTGTCACAGTTTGATCTAACTCCAAACCACTTACACCACAAAAGGGCAAGATGCTGTGCCCTGAGCAAACAGATATGAGGAAACTCAATTTATCCATGCATAAGCTTGATGAGAAATCAACTCCCCTAAAGTGGTTTGTCTCTAAAAGCGCACAAGTAATGGTGTGTCCACCCTAGATTTTAAAACACATTGTGATCTCAGCCCACTAAAATTCAAAGTAATACACCTTAGAGGAGTCTCATCTATTTGTGAAAATGTGTAGTCAGTTTTGAGTCTTCCTCTTGCACTCTTTAACATAAGAAACAACATTTTCAATGTTACTCAGCTCTAACACCAGTTACTTCTTCATGATAAAACAAGTTTGAACTTCAACAACAACAATAATAATCACTCAACTTACAGTAAAATCCAAAATTATTATAGCATAGAAAATTACAAAGGCAGTAATGTATATTGATAATCATCAGTGGAGGTTCTGAGAGCAAGCCACCATAGGAATTTCACTTTCGACAATGGAGAGTATACATACTTTCATTCAAAGCAATAAGAGAATTATAAAGAAAAAAAATAAAAAATTTAGAGTGAAAAAATTGGTTTAGGAGGGTTACCAAATGGTTTTTGAAAGAGCAGAGGAGTGTTTGAAGCAAAAGCGGAACAGAGGAAGAAGTTTAATCAGTGAAACGCCCCTTGCTGTTGCACCTCCCAACATCATTCGCAGATGAACTGAGATTACCAATTTTATGTTTTTATTCTACAGGGTGCGCAAACATGTTACGAATACTGCTGTTTAGTCCCTGTGACCGGTTTCACAATATAGACCTCAAAGTTAATGTTTTTTTTTTTTTACAAAAAGGCCCCTTTATAAAAAAAACTCGAAAGGTGCCATTGTTTCAGCAAATTGGGTGTGGAGAAGAAGAGCACGTCCAACGCCAACGGAAATTCCTACTCTTTCATTCGGAGACAAAGCTCGACGTGGTGGATTTTCCAACGGCAACTCTTTTTCCTTTTTATTTGTTTTTTGTTTTGCATTCAAAATTGATGTATTAAGGTCTGATTCAATTTTTTTCAAGCTTATAGCATCAGGTCCGAATCCGATTCAAAATTTTGTAGTGTTTTTTTGAAAGTAAATTGATTTCTGATGCCAAGTTTTCTTGAAGTTAATTTTAGTCCTTACTTTTTTATCTGAGTTTAGAACTACTTAGTTATTCACTCAAGGTGCTTGTGTGATCATTTGAAATTTGGAGTGTGGGCATCTTGAATTTTGTTAGCTTGTCTTATAATTTTTTTACCATTATCTGAACTCAGTCGATCACCTCACCAAGTTCAACAACATTCCATGTTGTGATATATACATTTTCTTTTTTAAAAACATTGTCTTCATTTTCATATTTATAAAAGAAAAAAACTATATGAAATTTTGGTAATTTTGTGCTAGATGGAATCAGATCAGAAAAATATGAAGATTGTTAATCATTAATTATTAATGTTTTAAATCGCATAGAAAGAACAAGTGTTGTTAGTGTGCTCCCATTGTTCAAGCTCGAGTTCCCTTGTGAAACCAATTTTATTCTTTCAATAATCAAGTGAGCTCCTTTTTTCGAAACTCAAATACTTCTATTTATCTTATTAATTTCCAGTTACTGACCATTTTTTCTTCACATAAAAAGATTGATAGATGGATCAAGGGAGGCAGGTATTCACAGTGGACCTTCTTGAACGATATGCTGCAAAAGGGCGTGGAGTTATCACTTGCATGGCTGCTGGAAATGATGTCATTGTGATTGGAACCAGCAGAGGATGGGTCGTCAGGCATGATTTTGGGGTTGGCAATTCAAATGGTGAAGTTTCAAATAATTTTTCAGCTTTCTATTCCTTGGATACGCACTTTCCAATTTCCATTGATTTTTAAATGGTAGAAATGAATTGTCATTTGACATCCCATTGATATGGGTATTTCAAATTCAGTAACCTTTACATTTTGAATGTCAAATTTGGGGGTTTGATTGTAATTTAACATAGATATAGAATAGGGTCACTTTTTTAATGATTCGTTTTAGGGTTGTTGATGGTGGTGTATACTCGAGCTTATGCTGGGATTTGGAGTTGTCTCTTGTGCTTTGATATCCTGCTTCTTCAATAGGATTGATGGAAGTCTGATAACTTGTCTGTTTGGAGTGTAGAGATTGATCTCTCCGTGGGTCGTCCTGGGGACCAGTCAATCCATAGGGTTTTTGTTGATCCTGGAGGGAGTCACTGTATTGCCACTGTAGTTGGTCCTGGAGGAGCTGAAACTTTCTATACTCATGCCAAATGGACCAAGCCACGAATTTTGAGCAAGCTGAAAGGTCTTGTTGTAAATGCCGTTGCATGGAACAAGCAGCAGATAACTGAAGGTAGTTTTTGATCACTTATTTGACTTTTGCCCATTGCTTGTTGATTTATTTACAACAAAGACTTTCACATATTCTTCAGCTTGAGGTTTTGATTAAACTTTTTAAAATACAGTTTCCACAAAGGAAGTCATTCTTGGGACAGAAAATGGTCAACTTCATGAGTTGGCTGTGGATGAGAAGGACAAGAAAGAGAAGTATATCAAGTTTCTCTTTGAATTAACAGAACTTCAAGAAGCTTTTATGGGTTTGCAGGTATATCGTTTGTCTGTTTACTGTTATAGGTTCTTTTTTCAAGATAATGTCTATGGTTTCATCCCATTTTTGAGGAATTTAGAGTCTGTTTTTTTGTCCCAAATGCGAATAAGGCATTCAATTTCTGTTCTGGTTCTTGTCCATTTTGCTCAGATGGAAACAGCTAGCATGATAAATGGGACTAGATACTATGTGATGGCTGTTACTCCTACTCGGCTTTACTCTTTCACTGGAAGTAAGTTAAATAATATAAATTTCCACATTTTTGTTTTTTTTTTCCCTTTATGTTTTGATATTTGAGTAACATATCCATACTTCCATTTTTAGTATTAAAAAAATGTAATATAATATATATGAACAGGTAATTACCGTTATATGTTCTAAAACACGATGTCCTTGTTCTATCACATTATTGAAGATTAATCTTGGGCTCTATCCTTTTACATTATACCCTTCATTATATTCTAAAGTTTAATTTTTACTGATTGTTATACAAATTTAGACTGTTTTTTCAGGTTATTTAGATCGTACGGTGCATTTTATGGAACTTCCTGGTGACATAGCAAACAGGCAAGTACTCTCCCTCTCTCTAAAATAATACTACTACTGTTATTTCATGGGAACATTCTACATAAAATGTAAGTGGTCTAAAAGCTGAAAATTGCTTTATTTTTTACAGACTTTCACATTTGTTGTTTGTATATGATCTATCCCTTCTAAGATTTCATTTTATTGGGTATCTTCCAGTGAGTTGCATTTTTTCATCAAGCAACGAAGAGCTGTACATTTTGCATGGCTTTCTGGTGCTGGTATGTACCATGGTGGCTTAAATTTTGGAGGACAACAAAGGTAGTAGAGAATTACTTGACTTTGTTGTCTGTTTCATCAATAATAGATATTGATTCAGATCATGTTTGCTATGTGGGTCATGATTCTGCAAACCTCATTAGTCATTTTATAACATGCTATATGTGCTTCATGAATGGTTCTTATTGTTGTTTTGTGAATCCTTCCATATTCACCTTTCTCACACTTTTGACAGCTCTTCAAGTGGAAATGAAAATTTTATTGAGAATAAGGCTCTTTTGGACTACTCCAAATTGTCTGAAGGAGCTGAAGTAGTTAAACCAAGTTCAATGGCTTTGTCTGAATTCCATTTCTTGTTGCTTTTAGGGAATAAGGTCAAGGTGTGTATGCACTTATATATCATAGTTTTGTTTACATCATAGTGTCTGTGCCATGCGCGATCTAAATTTTAAAGAGTTTTATCCATGCTAGCTAAATTATTTGAACATTTATAGGTTGTAAACAGAATTAGCGAGAAGATCATTGAGGAACTTCAGTTTGATCAAACTTCTGATTCAGCCTCTAAGGGTATTATAGGATTGTGTAGTGATGCCACGGCTGGTTTGTTTTATGCATATGATCAAAACTCCATCTTTCAGGTTTGTGTTCTTTGAATGCTGCAGCCTTCTGAATTGTGGATCTAACTGGCTTGGTTGTAATTGCTGCTACTGCTGCTGCTTCTACTGTATTTAATATTTTAGTAGGTGTCTATCAATGATGAAGGCCAAGATATGTGGAAAGTATATCTTGACATGAATGAATATGCTGCTGCTTTAGCAAACTGCCGTGACCCTTTTCAAAGGGACCAAGTATATTTAGTCCAGGTACTGTTCACTTGCTTTATTGTGCCGCCCATGAAATAGTTTGTAACATAAATTCATGTATTTTATATTTGCTACAAGACTGTAGTTTGGTGTTTGATTGGAATAATTTGTGGTGCAGGCTGAAGCTGCGTTTTCTTTTAAAGATTATTTAAGAGCTGCTTCTTTCTATGCCAAAGTAAATCTTCTTTTTAAGTTCACTATTTTGGTATCTTTAGTTTGTTATATTTATGCAGGAACTTCCTTTGCTTTTGTGACACTTGATTACTTAAAAGTAATTGTGCTGCCCCTTGTGATTTTGATTAATATATATTTAGTGGTGAACTGGACTCTCATGCCTATAAACTTTTAACACTAGTACACTACCAAATCCTGGTCCAATTATACTGAAAATTATGCATAGATATTATTATGCATCTTTTCCTAATGAATCTTCTTCAAACTGGGAGATCCATGCGTAAAACTGTCATGACTTTTTCATTAAAGAAACATCACTCCCTGAAGATAGGCCACTGAATATTTTAGATGAGTTCTGTTTATAAATTGAACTTTGGAGGTGTAGAATTTTTTCACAGCATCATCTTTATATACAGTGCTCAATTTTGAGAATTTGGTGATAATTGTGAGTGTTTTTTACTGAATCAATGTGCATATCATGCTGTCAAAAGTAGTAACACGAATTTGTTTTGATAATCCAAAAGAAAAAAAAATCTGACAGGAATATGATTTGCAGATCAATTATATTTTATCATTTGAAGAGGTCACTTTGAAGTTCATTAGTATTGGTGAACAGGTACTTTTCATGTTGCTGGTCTTTAAATAAGAATTATATGGCTGCAATGTTTGTCAATGTGTGAATTTCTTGAAGAGCTTATGCTGTAATTTTGTTTTTCAAGAAGAAAATCTTTTCACATGTACTCTTCTCTATTTCATTCTTCTTTTGCTTCTAAAACTTATTTATAAGTTTGATAAATGGTAAATTTATGTTGTATCTTAGAATTTTCTTATGTGCATTTAATCTTTAGAGTTATTGCTTTCCTATGTGGGCATATGCAAACTGATTTGAATTGGTTAATCTTGAATTTAATTTTTAAATTCTTGGATTTTACATTTGACTCATGCTTATACAAATTCACTAGTTTCTTTCTTTTTGTAGGATGCTTTGAGAACTTTCGTACTGCGGAAGCTTGATAATTTAGAAAAGAGTGACAAATGTCAAATAACAATGATATCCACCTGGACAACTGAATTATACTTGGATAAGGTTCTACATTCTTGACACTTGGAAGGAAATTTAGTTTCCTATTTTTATTTCTTTATCTCATTTTCTATGAACAATGGCATGACAAACCTTATATAGTTATATCCAAATTTAAACTAGAATGGTGCTTATTTCTGTATATGTTCTAAAAGAACCATGTTTTCCACAAACTCTTATTGTTTCACTTATTTGTACATGGTTCATGAAGAGTAAGTGATAGGTCTAAGAATGTGGGTTTGAGCCTAACTCAACCCCAAAAGCTAGTTCATAGGGTAAGGATTGTTCCTTACTTATATATTATATCTTGGCACTATCTCTAGCCGATGTGGGATTTGGATTTTTTCCAATAATAAGAAAAAGAGACAATGAAAATTTAAAGTATCATATTTGAGTAACAGAAATGAAGAGCAAAAACTGCCAAGGATAGTTCCCTCATGCCATAAGCTAAATACTGAAACAAACAAAGAATAAGAAAACAATGATCCCGTCTGTAAGTGTGATAAGTGTTAACTCGTTGACAAGTTTATCAAATGTCCAAGTAATAAAAACTCGGAAGTCCGAGTGTCGATTTCCACAGGGACTTTGTTTTATATTTGTGTTGGATAATTTTCAATTTATAAGAGAAAAAAATAAAATAAGATATATAAGATAACTTTAAAAGAATAGAGTATAAAATAATAACTATTAATAGATAACAAAAGAAATAACATGGAATTCAATGGAATGAGAATGTTAGGACCTAGCATGCCTTATTTGCCTAAGATGTATTATTTGTGATTTTTCTCTATCAATCAGGTGAATTTATCCTACCCACATCTATTAGAATACTTGTCCTTGATGTCTCTTGATGACAAGCCTATTTTACTTATCTATCTCCCAAATGGCTTTGCAAAGAGTCAATAGATAAAATGCATGAAATTCTAATTCTAGATGCTTGCTTTGATGCATGGGCATAATGCAATCACTCTATGTCTAACAATGATTTTATTAAGATACCCCTTCCTTTTAGTTCTATTAGAAATTATCTCCTATTGAGCGACTAATTTCTAAAACAGATGTATGCAAAACTTTCCTTGTTTTTCTATTAAGGACTACCCTCTGTCGAGCACCTAACGCCTAAAGATGATGTAAGGATGAATGATGCATGAAATTAAAAGTAAGAAAGGAAAATAGGAAAGAAAACACCTGTTTGCATTGATAAATATGAAGTGTACAATACATCTTTTGACTTTTTAGGCCTGTCAAACCCTAACTAAGGGTTTAGCCTCTCATAGCTATAAGGGACCTTACACTAGCAAAGAGGTATAAGAATTGATGGAGGAGAAGAGATGAAAAAAGGGAATAGAAAATAATGAAAGAGAAGAAAGAATTCCCTAAGGGAGAGTTCTCAGGCTTTAGGTGTGTATTAGAGTGCTCTGAGATTCAGTGTGTCTTTTCTCCTTGGCTTTACTCCCTTTTTGTAGTTGCTGGAGTGGACTTGAGCTTGATGCAAAAAATCTTTCTTATTTATATTTTTAATATTTTCTGGATCTTTTTTATTTTAATCCTTCCTTTTCATATCTGCAAGTTATAAATAAAAAAAATATTAATTCCTATCATTTAAGCAAAAAATAATTGCTAAATAAATATTTTTAAAGATATTTTCAATATATTTTTATTATAAAAAATAATTCATATTTAGCAGTTATCAATAAGAAAACCATTATGAACTGCTTAAGCATGTAGTGGAAGTTAAATATAAACATGTTTGTATGAAAAGCAACAAACCCTGACCTTCTGTGTGAAATAACCGATTTGCGTTACCAATGCTTGGTGGGTGTTTGGTTTCGTGTTGTACAACAATATATCGCAACCCACAACTACTATATATATCTTTCACGCTTTAAAATTGATTTGACATGAAAAAACGAATATACATGTGTTCACAACATTAATCCAACCAAACACATGATAGTAAATCAACAATGCTGATACTCATTTATGCTTTAGATTTTTTGTTGTTGAAAAGATGGGTAGAGCTAGGGAGCAATTTCTGATACTTTTCTATGGCTTTAGGCAATTAAATGACTACTTCAGTTGTTTTCTTTAATATTTATCCTGTGAGTTTATAGATATTTTTTGCATGCAAATTAATTTGGGTTTTCTATCTTGATCTTTTAGATAAATCGACTGCTCTTGGAAGATGACTTTGCATCAGAGAATAACAATTTAGAGTACCAATCAATTATTAAAGAGTTTTGTACTTTTCTCAGTGACAACAAAGATGTATTGGATGAAACGACTACAATGAAACTTTTAGAAAGGTAGTAGTTGATTCTTGATATGCCTGCTGAATGTTTTTTGGCTGGACATTAATTCTTGGTGCATACCTGTTTTCTTCAATTTTATTTATAAAATTCTGGTAGTTTGTGTATACGAAATTCTCTCAAGCACAAGTTATTTCTTATACAGTTAAATTCAACAAAAAATGCAGGAAAAATAATGGATGTGCTTTCGTGGGCAGAGTGGAGGGTCCAGATCCATGTTTGTTTGTGTTGATTAGTTTTGTAGTTTTTTGAGATTTTAAAAATTTAGTTATCATAATAATTTATTCAAGAGGAAACTTTTCTAAAATGAGGAGACCCTTTGCGTCTACAAAGTTTGAAGATGACAAGATTAATATATTAGTTATTAGCCACCTAGGTTCAGTGGTGATGACTCCATCCCTCTGCCTTGATCTGGTATTGCAGCTTTTCAATTTCACATCCATTACATGTGTTAGTCATATTGGTGTCATTTTGCAGAATGTGTTACATTTTATGAACAATAAAAAAAGGTGTAGTTTCTTGGTATGAATTATGATGTGTATGGGTTAGAGTCCATTGACAGCAATGTAAATCAAATTTAATTTTACACCAGTGATGAACTTTTTATAGGATCGTAAAATCTACTTTGGATTGAAAATTTGTCTCGTGGCCATAAAACTTTTTATTATGTCTAGATCTTCTGTATTACATCAGTATATATAAGTTGTCAAATGTTATTTATTGTGAGTAGAACTCACTAATTTTGTCTTTCAACATGATAAGCACACAAGCACTTGGGAACCCTACCTTATAAGCTAGTTGTCAACAGGGGGAGAACCAAGCCACTTAAGTATGCCACCGAGCATCCCATATTACTCGATGTGGGACTTAGGGACCCCATAATACCCTAGTCCCTATCATAGCCCCACTCCTAAGAGTCAATGTCCCAGTGGCTTTGCACTCTATGATGTATTGATGTTTCATCAGTCTTTCTGGTCAGTCCCTCCTTTGGCAACCAACTCCGATACCAATTGATAAGCATCCAAACACTTAGAAGACCCTCCCTTAAAACCAGCTGTTAAGGGGGAGAACCAAACCACTTAAGTACTCCATTGAGTATCCCATACTACTTGATGTGGGACACCCAAGTCCCTTGCACAATAACATAATATTTTATTGTTTATCATATCAATCCAAACAGAAGTAGCACTCCAATTTACTTAGTGGTTTATTTCCTTGTGATTTTTTTTTACCAGAGCTAGTAATATATTATACAGAGATTAATCTTATATAATTTTGCTTTTTGCAATTTTCTACAGTTATGGAAGGGTTGAAGAATTGGTATATTTTGCTAGCTTAAAAGGGCAGTATGAGATTGTAGTTCACCATTACATTCAGGTGCCCTGATTCCACTTATGTTCCATGTCATTTTGGTTATATATCCTTTTCATTGCTCTTACTTTCTGTGTTTTTTTTCAAGCAAGGAGAAGCAAAAAAAGCATTGGAAGTGCTTCAGAAACCTTCTGTGCCTATAGATCTTCAGGTATGATTCAACATTTAGGATTTGGGATGTGAATCATGTGATAATCTATTTGGGACTGTAGCCTCACAATCTTTTTTGAGAAATATTACATGTAATAGACTATATTGACTGTCCTATGCAGTATAAGTTTGCTCCAGACCTTGTTGCCCTTGATGCATATGAAACTGTTGAATCGTGGATGACTACAAAGAATCTGAACCCAAGGAAACTGATTCCTGCAATGATGCGTTATTCAAGTGAACCACATGCAAAGTACTCCGTATTTGTATTTGCATTTTCAATCAGTTAAATGTTTCAGTCAGAATTGTGTTCACCGATTTATTTATTTATTTATTTATTTTGTGTGTTCTCAGTGTCTCCCTTGTGACAGATTTCGTAAATTTATTGATATTTTGTTTTGGAATTTTAAGTTCATTTATGTCAACTGTTTTCACATGCAGGAATGAGACACACGAAGTCATTAAATATCTTGAATATTGTGTTCATCGATTACATAATGAAAATCCTGGAATTCATAACCTGCTACTTTCTTTATATGCAAAACAGGTTGTGTGGCTTGCTTTATAATCCATGATCATGCACTTCTGATGTGGTGATTATAAAGGGTGTTTCACATTCCTATTGTATTATGATATCATCTATATTTATGTATAGAACGTATGTTATGTGTACCTGCATGTGAACAAATGGATGATATATCAATCATCCATGCTTGTGAAATTTTCATAAGGAATTGGTAATCTCTGCTTAGTCCATGCTATGCATCTTACACCTTTAAACTATTTAACATCAATTTACTTGTTTTTTCACTTCTCATATACATAAACAATAGCTCCTCTTTACTGTATAGTGCCATTGATCAAAACTGAAATGACAGATTCGTACTGCAATTTAAGCATATTTGAATCTCCTAGGATCAAATCAAATTGTCTGTTTTTCCACTCTTGTATGAAGACAAAGATCATATTCTTCATTGTATGTTTGTCTTTCATTAAAACTGACATCAGGTGATTGGGATCTAAATTGTAAATGTAAATTGAACACGAGCCTCCAGGGAAATATTTTATGGAAATTCTAACGTGTGACTTTTCTTTGACAAATCAATTGAGGTTTGATTGAGTCTTAAAGTTGTCTCATTTCTTGACTAGATATGAAGGAATTTACGACTTCCTGGATCTGTATGATGTTGAAAATAGAGCCTATTTATGTATTTGTTCTATTTTTTTATTACTCAGGAAGATGATAGTTCACTTCTACGTTTCCTACAAAGCAAATTTGGGAAAGGACCAGAAAATGGTCCTGAGTTCTTCTACGATCCTAAATACGCCTTGCGTCTTTGCCTCAAGGAAAAACGAATGCGTGCATGTGTTCATATATACAGTATGATGTCAATGCATGAAGAAGCAGTTGCTCTTGCCTTACAGGTGAGACTAATATGATGATTGTTGTGTTCCAACTTTACCACTGCTTCAATACAAAAAATGGTGCATCTTAATTAGAAATACTTGCTTTACGAATGTTCTTCATTGGTGATATTTTTCACTTGTAGTCATATCTTATGGGGATGCTGCAAGAGCAACCAATTTTAACACATGTTTTATTCTTTATGCATTAGAAGTCTTAAGGAATAATTCATAAATAAGGCCCAAAAGTACATTCCTCTGGGGATTTTTCTTCTCTTCTCATCCCTTTCTCCACTGTGGCTAGAATAAGTAAGTGTTCTTGTATAATATATAGTTCTCTCAGAGCCACGTTTTTGAAAAAGAAGTACAACATATCCAGTTAGAAGTTTTTTAAATCTTAAATAATTTGACATCCTAACAACGAAATAAGAATAAGCCTTTAAATATTTTGAAGGGATTTTTTTTTTCATTTTTTAAGATTGATTCTTTCATGCTAAATCACTTTTCTGTATTAGATTGATTCAGAGCTTGCTATGGCCGAAGCTGATAAGGTTGAAGATGATGAGGATTTGAGAAAGAAGCTTTGGCTCATGATTGCCAAGCATGTTGTTGAACAAGAAAAAGGAACTAAGAGGGAAAACATAAGGAAGGCAATTGCATTTCTTAAAGAAACTGATGGCCTGCTAAAGATAGAGGATATATTACCATTCTTTCCAGATTTTGCCCTGATTGACGACTTCAAGGTACAGTTATTTTTGCTTTGTTTTTGCCATGTTGATCGACAATTTTCAACTCTGATAATCTTATCTAGTGATGCTTACAAGTTCAATTGTTTTATTATTATTATTATTATTATTACCTGTTGAAATTTAGATATAATATACTGGCTTCTTTTTGGAATATTAACTAAAGAAATCTCATGTGAAGTCATTTGTCTACTTGTTTTGGGTAATTGTAATTGGTTTTCTTAAACTTCCATTGGTGAATATCTAAATTTATGCAGGAGGCTATCTGCTCATCATTGGAGGATTACAATAAGCAAATTGAACAGCTGAAGGAAGAGATGAATGATGCAACCCATGGTGCTGACAACATCAGAAATGATATCAGTGCACTTGCTCAAAGATGCACTATTATTGATCGAGATGAGGAGTGTGGGGTATTGCCCTTCCTGATATATGTTTGAAAAAACTGCACCTGCAGTTTTTAAATTGTGCAGTTGTTTACTTTTTAGTTGCGTACTGTATATATATATATAATCCTGCCTAGGTTAGCTTTGCTATTCTTAGCCGGTCCCAAGCCCGGATAAAAGGAGAGGGTTGTGTTAGGCTTTCGACAGTCAACGTAAAACTTTGTTGAATCTCTATGACATGACTGTATATATATATATTAAAAGATCTATCTGCTTTTGTTTTTCTGATTTAGTTTGCTGAATTTATCCCCTCATTTGAAATGATTTTAATCTTACTCCCTAGGTTTGTCAACGAAAAATTTTAACAGCTGGCAGGGAATTTGGCACGGGCCGTGGCTATACATTAGTAGGCCAAATGGCACCTTTTTATATCTTTCCATGTGGACATGCCTTCCATGCAGAATGCCTGATTGTCCATGTGACTCGCTGTACAGTTGAGACCCATGTAAATATACTACTTTTTTTCTCATATTTGTCATCTCATTGTGACTATTTCACGTTATGCTACTTGAAAGTTTATTGTTTTCAGCAGTATCTGCAATAATAATAATTAAAACCAATAAGTTTTTTGCTTCAAAATAAAAATACCAATGAACTGCACATTGTTTCAGATGAGTTGAACACTGATGTGATTGTGAGATGCCAATGTAAGAAAGTTGAAAGGACACAATGATCTGATCTTTAGCTGTTTAACATAAAAAAATTGGATAGCTTTGAGGGGTGATATCCTAACTTCTTTGATTGTTGCTGACACAAATACACTGTAATCGAGCATGAAAATGCTGTTTGTAGCCTCAAATTTGGGTTACTACATTGGTCATAAATTGACAATGTTGTAAGTTTTATATCTTAAAGAAGTTGTATTCATTAATTTAATTCTTAAGTGTAGTCATAATTGTCAGAACCTTGTTTGCATGCCGTCAAAATGTTGTCCCCACCTCAAACCAACATATTCTTATTACCTCCAATATCGTCATTCAGATTGAATCTATTGGGAAATGTTGCAGGCTGAGTATATACTGGATCTGCAGAAGCAACTTTCTTTGATGGGCAGTGAAGCAAGGAGAGAATCCAATGGTACCCTTTCTCCAGAGGAGTCCATTCCTAGCATGACCACTATAGACAAGGTTTGTTCAGAACTTTCTTTCATGCACCAGGTAACATGTATCAGTAGGTGACGGCAGAAATTTGTTGCTCAATATTACATTTTTCTTGCATTGAAATTTAGGCTTCAAATTCCTCTTCTTGTTCTACCATTACTATTTTCATGGGCTGTGATTATTGACAACTTTGATTTTTAAATATTCATTATCTTTTGAATTCTGCATGTAATAATTCAGAGGTCTTTTATATCCTCCCTCCGTCTTATTTTGTTTAACGTTTTAGTAAATTTTTTTGTTCCATTTTCATTGTCATTTTACAATATCAATGAAACATTAAACATTTAACATTAAAACAATAATTTATGCATAAGCTAATTTGTAGAAGCTCACTCATATTAGTTTCTCCAAAAGCTTATCTTTAACTTATACAGTAGCAAATTTTAGCTTATAGAGAAACGTATTTCATTTTTTCTTTTAATATTCTTCTACTAGAAGTGTTTATGGAGAAATTTATCCAAACAGATCAAATATCTTTAACCATTTACTATAGAGTGAGCAAATAAAAAAAGTATAGATGAGGGATAATCTAATTAATATGAAAGACAGGATATGCTAAGAAATTGCACAAGAGTTTTTATGAAGTTTAAAACAACCATTATTTTTCTTAATTCCTGTGCCAAAACCATAAACGTCAAACAAAATGTGACAAAGGAGTACTTAGCTGCTGGAATCGCTCTTTAGGCAAGCATATATGTACTTATTAAGTTCATTGGGAATGAAAGAAGCTACTTTTGTGTGTTGGCATCTTTGTGAACTTCACACTGTGGTGTCAAATGCTTGTACTTTGATGGACTTGAACTAATAATTATATGTACTCATGTCAAATTATGAGCAGCTCCGATCACAACTGGATGATGCTATAGCTAGTGAATGCCCATTTTGTGGTGACCTGATGATCCGTAAGATTTTTTTGCCTTTCATCAATCCTGAGGAAGAGCAGCATGTGCTATCATGGGAGATAAAACCAAGCTCTGGAAGCCAGAGAAATAGTATCTCGTTACCTGCATCTGCATGAGTTGTAATATGCTTGCCTTGTGTGAATAACGTTGCTTTGTAGTATAGGACACTATTGATTGTCCAAGTTCCTTGCTAGTTGCAATATGTTGTTTGGTTATGAATGCCTGAATCCATATTCTTGTTTAATGTACTTTCTGTTCCTTTTTGTGATGCCATTGGCTCTAATTTTCTGATTGCCAAAGGAAATTGTTACACCCCAATACGCACCACAAATCCTGTACCTTGTTGTAACTTACGGTTGTCTATTTTTGTTACTAGAAGGTTTTGAAAGTTCTTTTCTTTTTTTTTTGTTAACAATTTTTTTGTGTGGTTATAAGTTCATTTAATTTCCTGGCTATATATTGTTCTTCCTTTCGTCTATTGAATACAAGATGCAATTCCTTAAAGAGTTTTTATCGTATTCTTCAATTAAATCAGAACTTCACCTCAATTAATCTTCAACGTAAATATTTAGTAATTTCAATTTTAATTGAAAAAGATCAAAAGCACCCTTTTATTTAGGGAATACTCACTTTCTCTTTCTACCAAATTGTGCTTAATAAAACAAGGAAGTCAGACCCAGACTGCACCTTGCATTCAAATAACAAGTGATCAATCATCATTTTAATTATTAATCTAGTTTTAATTGATGCCCGAGTTAGAAGAGTCTTCGCAAAATCTAAAGTTTTGGCTAAAATTTGCCACTATGGGTCATATCTAAAATTTTGCTGTACTTGGGGACTCTTGGAAGCAGATGTGTAAACTTTATCATTATGGATCTGAATGAACTCAAGGCGGAAAATGCCTTATCAACTTCTGATTCTTGGAAGCATCTGTATATGTTCAAATTTTATTTAGTTCAACTTATGAATTTAAGATAATAATATAATTTTCATATTCCAATCATGATTGCTTCATTCTCAATGATTTTTTCCTTGTAAAACTGTTTCTTAAAGGACCTTTTCTTCAACTCAAACCTTGACCTGAAAAATACAATACTTCAGAAATTATTGGTAAAGGCATCTCTAGTATTTTGTTTAATTTTACCCGAAATTGACGATTAATAAAAGGGAATCAGAGTGAGTTTGTATAATTTTAGGTATTCTTATTAATTTCAGATCTCATCATCTCCATCCACTCGGGAGTGGGAAAAACTATTTTTATCCTCTGTACACATACATCCACACATAACCTATTTACAAGATCAGAACATTCCAAGTTTTTCTCTCCAACCGAGTCATCCGATCTGACTCGGTCAGGTCAACTCAGATCCGAACCCGACCCG
The DNA here is from genome assembly GCF_000004515.6 of Glycine max. NCBI lineage: Eukaryota > Viridiplantae > Streptophyta > Magnoliopsida > Fabales > Fabaceae > Glycine > Glycine max. Next base: position 37,621,606 of record NC_038248.2, on the reverse strand, counting down.
GGTCACTTTCTCCGGCCACCACTTCAATCTCCACCGTTCATAACGCCACGTGTGGTTCAGCCCTGACCCCAGCAGCTCAAGTACATCACTTTCCTCAGAGAGTCGTCGGCTTGCCTCACCCTATTCTCCACGTCGGAGCTCCCCGCCACCGAGCCGGCCACGTCAGATCCCACGACGCCGGAAAGAGGCCGGAGATCTGACAGGGCTCCGCCGGAGAAGAGGCGGCTCCGGTTGTGGTGGATGGAGGTGAGCGCCGTCTTGCACTTGTGGCCGGGATCGGTGTGGCCCTGCGCCACCGCCACCGTCGCCGCCATCCAAACACGGTTCAAGTAACTCATATTTTTCTCCTCTTTGTTTGCAACACAACACAGCACAATTCAAAGAAACGTTAGTAGTGAAATGAATGAGATGAGGAAGGGGGAATTTATAGAGGAAATGAGAACCACTTGGGATATGATTTTCTGTATAATACTCATTTTCTGGTGGGCCCCATTTTGTACCTAAGCGCTTATCTTTTTTGTTAATTAATCCATATTATAGATTTCTTGTATCATTGTAGAATGTTTTTTAATGGTGGTACTTAGATTCACTAATACTACTATTTCTTGTAAATCTTTCCATTATTTATTAAGATAATATCAAATAAAAAAATCAAATATATTTTTATTTAATAACATATTTTTATTTCTTAAATTTATCCAGAAACATGTGTTGTAAATTTTAACAATGACTAAAATTACATCACTTTTGATATACGAAAATTAAAAATATATTAATTTTTTTATTGAAATTGAAATAATTGTATTTTTGTTTTACTTTTTAACTTCTTCTTTTTTTTTACAAATTTAATTCTCTACTATTTTAATTTATCTGTTAATTTAACATTTAATATCTAAGAAAAATATTAATGTGATATTTTACATGTCAATACATTTATACGGACATGACATTATTGTATTTTTATTAAATATAGATATCAAACTAATAAGCAGATGAAAATTGTTCAGCTAAAATAATAGAAGATCTTGCATAAAAAGTAAACACAGGATCAAATTATTAAAAAATAAAATAAAATAAAGAAAACTTGTACTATTATACAGTTAAAATTTTATAAATTAATAATATCAGGACCACCAGAGAAATTTATTAATTTAGAGAGTTGTTAATTTATCGATAAATTAATAATTATTAATTTAAAGAATTTTTAAGTAAGTATTTATGGCGGCGAAGATATTGTGGGTACTATCATTGAGAAAGAAGATAACGATGAAGATGATACGATGTCTTTGGAGCTTGTTACACGAAAGGAAACACTATGACATCGAACACTCTTCACAACTTTATGATACAATACAAAAATATAACATATGCAATAAAACAAGTTAAAGATGAACTCCAAATAGACTTGAACTTTAAAGGAAAACAGACAACTATTGAATCATATTTCAATAGAGGTAATATATTTTTTCCCGTTTCTATGAATTATTAATTTATGATCTTCTTGGGACCAAAAATTATAAAGAGATCTCACGAAAAATTATTATCTTATTATTTTATCAAATTTTTCAATTTTTTACATTGATTTAAGTTGATACCAGACAAATTTATTATTTTAAAAATTTTATTAATTTATTAAATATTAATTTAAAGAGTTTCTACTATAATATAATTAAGGATTAATTGTGAGATTAGTGAGTGAGAGGAGTGGTGGTTCCAGGAAACAGGTGGTGGACTTATCCGAAAGAGATGTAATTGTCACTCATGACTCATCTTTTGTCTCCAATTGTATTTCAGTGATCAGTCATTTTCCTGACATGAATGTCCCTTTCTTTATTCTCTCTCTTCAATTCTTCGCGGGTCGTGGGTCCCACCTCTTTGTCCTTTCCGAGACTCTGGCCCATGAAGTATTGTTGTTTTATGCAGGGGTAATTTAGTCCTTCAATGCAGGACCACTTTTTCTTTTTAGTTTTTACCCATTTTTAATTGATTTGATTGTATACGTGTTGTACGTTGAACTGTGGCAATGACACGTTGAAGTTTAAGGGATGATGGGCCTGAAGTCCGATGAATGATCCATTTCTTTATGGGCTCCGGAAGGGCATCACGTGCGAGTGCATGGCTCGATGGACATTTCCTAGTTCATTACTATCCTCTGTGTCAGTAGCCACTTCATTAGACCGTATCAAATTGTTATTGGGTTAGGGGTATTGTTGACCGATTCAGATCAATTTTTATTAAATTCAGATTCAATTTAGTTAAATTTGATCAGTTTCATCATGTTTGATTTTTATAAATTTTTTTAAACCCAACTCATTCTAATAAACAGTTTAGTTTGGTTCGGATTAATAAATTATCTATTTAAATTTGATTTTTATTTCTTAGAATTATTATTTTATATCATGATTCATTCAAATATCAATATAATTAACATAATATTATCAAATGTTTAAAAGTAGTAAAATTGATTCATTTAATATTATAAGAATTTTCAACACGAGTAACATCAACACTTACATATCTAACACTTTGAGTTTTAATATTAACAATATTTAAAGTTAAACCAAACAACTTTAAAAAATTTTATCAGCTCGATTTTGATCGGATTTATAAATATAAACCTGTGATTGAGTCCGTACACAAATGGTTGTAATCAGTTTGTTTTAATTTTGACCCAAATATATAAATGACTCAACTCGTACATGAACGATTTTAATCAGTTTGGTTTTGTTTTGATCCAAATACATAAATGACTCAATCTAAACTGTTCGGATCGATTTGAATCAATTTAAATTCATGGATGACCCGTATTAGTGAACACCCTAGTTGGGATAATTTACCAGGAGAACAAAAAAATAATATAATTTTTTCTATAAATATTTGGCGTATGTTCAGGATTTAAACTTGCTACGTGTACCTTGCAACATGAACTTGTAAAACTAGCTAGTTTCGTTTGTACTTGGATGCACACGTTCAGACAGAAGGCAAGTTGGTTGTCAAGCTAATCAGCTAATACAATCATATGCAGAGAAGACAACATTATAGCTAACATGAGGGAAAGTGAAAACTAGAGATAATTAAAGAGGCACTTCTGAGTATCCGCTGGTTTTACGACGAGGTCCAAAATCCATGTGCATGAAGCTACAAGAATTGTAAGAAAGCACGTTGTTTTGTTATTGAAGGTGGCCTATTTTTGTGCAATGAATCTCAACCTTAGCTTCACCATTTTATGCTTTGAGAACGATTCAATTCTATGCCATTTATGATATTCTGCGGTTCCAATAATCCAAAACCCGCAGCCTTTGCTTCCTCCATTTTTATTTTTTACCACCAAAATTTTAATGAAATTATTTAATATCACACTACTATTAGTATAATAAAACTTCACATTTAATAATGAGAAAAAATGTTGTGTACTTACACAATATTATTCAATTACAATTCATCATATGATAAATTTATTAACTTTTAAAATAATTATTTTAAAGTAATTTAAAAAATGATTTGTAATTAAATGACAATATAAAATTATTTAAGCTAAACTCTTTAATTATACACTATTTTCACTATTATGCTATTCATTTTAATTTTACACTATTGTTTAGTCTTTAAACAAAAATTATAAGAATTCAAAATTTACTAATATAACTTAAAACTATAATTACCTAAAATTATAGTCTGTAAAATTAAAAAAAATACAAAAATCAAATAAACATTTTTTTGTCATTTTACATTTTCTATCTAATTTTATTAAATATTTTTAACTTAATAAAATAGTTTAACAACCTTTAGCTTTTCAATTAACTTTTTAATTTTCAATTAACTTTAGAAGATGAACTTATATCTTTCGTCCAAAATGTTGGGAATTCAAGCAAGAGATGATCCTCACCGTTCATTCTGTAATGAAATGTTTTTTATTAACATATTATAAGTATGAAATATTTATTAAAAAAATATAAAGAAAACATAGTTGACAATCTTTACTATTGTCTCCTTTTCAAATAACGTGTTTTTAATATTAATTTTGTATTGAAATGTATGCCACCACAGTTAAGATTCAAAGCAAACGGGCACTAAATTGTTTAATAAAAACACATCAATAATTATTCTTCTATAACATCTAATACTCTACTTCACATGGCATAGCTGCTGCTCCTTGATATGCCATAATAATAAGCACTTAAATATTGTACTTTAGAAAAAGGAGATATGCTCACTTTTTTAAAGTGGACCTGCCCACTTTGTGGATGTTAAAAGACTAAATTACCTGTTAAATCAGCATGTTTATACTATATTAAAGATATATAATGACATGCCCCTAAAAAAGGTATATAGAATGATAGGGACTGCTAGCTAATTGTCTATTAATTAATTTTCCTGACTGATTTAAACCACTAGCTTCTTTCTTTTAACAGAAAAAGAAGTATAAAATCTCTTCATTTGATCTCCAAGTGAAGTGATATTATATACATTGCTTAATAATAATAATAATAATAATAATCCTTGCTATTTTGGGCCAATTACTATTGTTAACTTTTTACCAGTAATTACCTTTGTTGTTTCAGAAATTAAGACCAAATCTTTTTTAAATGAAAGCTTTTCGTTTATAATACTTGCACAACCAGATATAATTAATAATTTAATACAGTACGTGTTTGTAAAGAATTTAATAACAATGGATTAAGCACTCTCACCACATCTAACATCTAAAATATGCACAAGCTATGGACGTGGATCCCTTGGATTCAAAGGCAGAAGCAAACATTCTGATAAAAGCCAAAGCATTTCTATTTCTGGAATGTTGCAATATTAGTATAACCAAATCATGTAACCAAAAAAAGTATGACCAAATCAAAGGAGAGATGGGAGATCATTTAAAATGCGCATTCCACTGTCCCCAACTAATGTATAATGACATGCCCTAAAAAAAGATATATAATGATAGTGACCCCTAAATCTATTGATTAATTTTCCTGACTGCTTCAAACCACTAACCTCTTTTTTTAACAAAAAAGAAGTAAAAGATCTCTGATTTCATTTGATCTCCAACGGATAAAGCTAAAGCTTTGTATATAATAATAATAATAATAATAATAATAATAATAATAATAATAATAAAAGCATCCTTAGTAATAAACAAAGAATAAGGAGATTATGATGTTATAGCCGCCATCGATCATGGATGCTACCAACTTTGTTTTCTCTCACCCGATTAATAATGGCTATAAACAACTAATGACTTACCAATATCAAAACTATTTTAATATAATTAATTATATTGATCCATCGTTCAAAAGAGGCAGAAATATGTTAAAAGACACGAATACTCCATATACTTCTAAAACAAACAAGCTATCTATAACTCCTAAAAAAAAGCTATGTACAAATTATAGATTATGATGTAAAAGTACAATTAAGTACAGGTGATTATAGTATTAATTCACTCGCATTTAATATCACAAACATAATTGAAAATAAAAATGAAAGGATTTCATTATTGCATCATAGCAATTTTCTAGATCAGATCAGTGAGCTATGAATTCAATTTCAGAACATAAATTGAAGAAAATAAGGGCTTACACAACAAAAAGGAAGAAAGAAATGCTTTACACTGAATCAACACCTTGGACCTGCTGTTGAGCCAAGTATCTTTCTCTTCTTTCTTTCTACATAAGGAGCAAGCGAGCAGAATATGAGAAAAATGGAAAGAAAGCATCCCATACATAAACAAAGAGTTTAACATCTATGCTATGTTAGTATAAAAAATTTACATGGTCAACTAATAAAAAATCTTGGTAAGTATAACTTTTGAGATAATTATTATAAAAGTCAACAAAGTTATCATATATGATAACTTGTGATTGGATGACAAGATGAAATGTCTTTACTTTGTCAGTTCATATACTATGTATTCAAACAAAAAAATGTGTTGAAACAAGTGTCTAACCCATTCGTCTATAACAAGGCCTTCCCCAGCAACACGGGGACCTTTCTCCTCTGGCGGTTTCTTTCGTGCTTCAAGTGCAGCGTCGGCCTCGGCCAACATTCGTTTAAGCTTATCCAGGACCTTTAAGAAACAACAGCTTTCAACTACAATGCCACATAAAATGGTAGAGGTTATATGACAAGTTTGAGATATAGAGTCTTACAGGACTAGGCCTTTCAGGGTCCAGAAACATAACCCGCAGAATTTGCTCTATTGCCACTTGATCTCTTTGCTCATCAAACTGTAGGAAGAATCATGTGACGTTTACATTTTAGATTCCCATTTTCTTCCAGCATTGAATGCATGATCTATTTATTCAAGAAACCAAAGCATTTTTGTCCTAAATGTTCAAAGTATTTGAAACACATAGACTTGGCTTATTTGTCATTGTAGGAATAAATCTATGAATTGCAAGACATGCCTGCAAAAGATGAATTATGAAAAATGATTTTGTGAATAAGGTCAAACCTAATACTTGCAATCAGTTTAAGGCTTTTTAGACGTATTCTTCATTGTTATCTATCTTTAATTTGACAATTGCAATGAAAGTAGGTTGTGTAGTGAGTTTAGTCAAAAGTTGTAATGCCAGCAATAAAAAACTGTTTGACAAGATATTTAATTTTTAATACCGTAAGCATAAACCTTAAATGAAATGCATTAAGAGTAGAATACACTGGAGAAGACAGTTCATATAAAATTCAGTTATGACAATAATTGTGTGAACAGAATCAGGAAATGTTCATGAATAAATTCAAGTGTGACGCAAGTCAGAATACCAGTCACAGCAGCCTCACAAAAGTATCTAATATAGATGTGAAGACAACAAATCAATAAGCTACACTGACTCAAGTCTCCAGAAAGAAAGTAAAATCAGGTCATGGAAATACATAAAGGTTCCAGAGCCTCCTTCTACTTCCAGTAACTAACACACGTGCCAAATTCCCATTTGTACAAAATGAAATCTCTTTGAAGTATTTATAAGCAAAAAATATTTTAAGAAATTCAAAAGTAGTCACATGAAATATTATTTTCTTGTTGATTCAATTTTCTTGATAAAAATCTTGGGTTAAACTAACTTTTTCAGTTTTTCCACACACAACAAAAAAGAAAAAACGGATTTTAGGACATAAAACTTTAATTAGCTCAAGGACAGAAAGAAAGTTTTAACTTCATCTTACATAAACAAGCAAAGATATAAATAAAAATGGCAATGATGTTGATGCCAGATATCATGGAAAGGAGCAATAATACTTTACCAGTTCCGGTACATAGTCCATTTCACCTTGCACTTTTAAGCTCATAATTTTAAACTTAACCTTGCTTTTTTTATCAATTGATTTCTCATTGTTCTCAGGTGGCTCCACAAACTTGAACACTGCCAAATATGTAAGAGTTGTAAGAGGATTCACCAAATTCTAAGCATTTGACTATGTTTCTTAACACAAGTTTAGAAGCAAAAATTACCAGTGGCAATAATACTTTCACCAGGGGCAAGAATACCCCCAGGAGGGCGCATATAACAACTCTTGGGTGCAGTTGTTTGAAACTAAGACAAAAGAGAACATCAACATTAGTCGTAACCTAAATAGTGGATAAAAATTGGAAACCAAAAAAAAAAAAAAAGGCATTACTATATAACTAGGCAGTGTACAAGAATGGAAGTGTTCATATCATCCTATAGAAATATGCCATGAAACCCAATATGAAGAAGGTCACGATCAACTGTTACATCTCCTATCCCATAGTTACTAACTTACTATAGTAATTTAGAAAAATTTTCCCAAGATTTTGAAACTGTTTAATGGGAAACTCCCACGATGAAAACTTTCTCAATGTTCAAAAGCAAAGCTTCTTCTCCAGTTTTGTCCCAGCTGTTGAGGCAGTATAGACTCTAAGAAATATTGCTCACACAAAATTTCTAATTTCCTATTATGTTTGTTGAATACAATGAATGACAGAATTAGTCGCCAATTCACCGTATGGAGTAACATGATGATAATGTTGTGTCACACATCATTTCTGAATACAGTAAAGTAATGACAAAAAAAATATAATTGGAAGCATAAACCACACCTTGAAAGCTACATGAGACTTGCAAGTGTTTTTAATTGCGATTGCACTCCTAACTTGCTTACCAGGTTCATCTTCAAAATCAAAACAAAGTCAAGTCACATTATATCAGGCAAGGAAAAACCTAACATCCACTGCAAACAAATCATATTCTTGATTCCACTTCCACCCATCATAAGAAAGCTTACCTTAAATATAGTATAACACTAAAGCAAGGAAAAAAAAACAGAATGCACGAATGTGAACGTTAGCCATGATAACTAAGAATAGAACAACCCATTCATAAGGGTCTTCTAGAGAATAAAAATAATAAAAACCAAACAATTAAAACAAAACATGAATTTCACTAGAAATCCAAGCCAAAAACGAGTAATTCTAAATCTCCTTATAATATCTCCCTACCAATCCTCCTGCTTGCTATATATAGTAAATATTGAATAATTTTTTTTATGTTTTCAAGACATTATATGTATTTACTTTTTCATTTAATATTGTTCTATAAAATATAATTAAAAAAATTGTAAGCGAGCATAACATTACTCATGAGAAGATAATCCTCCAAAAAAGATTCCATGACCAAAAAAGTTTCAAGAGACACATACATGGAAAGTAGAGCTTGTTGGAAGGATCAAGGCGGAGCCTCCTCTTTGTAGGGAGCAGAGACTTGGCCACAGATGAAACTGTTGTTGAAGAATGATGACTGGATCTATCAACAGATTGAGCATTATTCTGACTTTGCTGATGAACATTGTGCATGTAAGACATGGAAGAAGAAGAAGGAGTATGAGTTGTTTGCCAAAATGGCATTCTACAAAAACTCCAACCCTTCCCATCAGACCCTGATTTTTCAGTCTCCACCTCCATCCCCACCGGGAACTGCCACTTCCGGCAACTGGGTCTCAGAATTGCTTGCAAAGTTTCAAGCTTTCTAGTTAATAAGTGAAGGGCCTGAAGGTAGATTTGGTAGTTGTAGCAAAAATACTATGTGGGTTGTGTGGTGTCTGTTGGTAAAAAGCACTAGAACGTAGTAAGTCCGATAAAACGCCGAGGTTGTTGAATTGAATGTGACCTTTGGCTTTGGTTGTGTTGTGTGTTGATTTACAACTTTATTTTTTTCTAGTTTTGTCGAAAACGGTGGTAGTTACTGCGTACTGGTTAGTACCTTTATGAGTGAGACAATTTGGTAGCAGAGAGAGAGAGGTCAATTTTACTGTGATGGAATGCACAATTGGGTTCGGACTCAATGGTGCGAATATTGTGTATTTGATTTGTGTGTTTGAGGTCCGGTTGTTTGGTTATGGATTCCCTGGCTTTACAGTTGGTTGGATTCTACCGTCTCTGCAATCATTTGCTACTTCTTTTCAACATTTCCACATGTAAGATTGGCATTCCCACCTTTTCCGTATCCACTGGTCATTTCTGAATAAGTCTACTTTTACACTGTGTTCGATCGGTGGTGTGGATTGAAATGAAAATAAAAAATGAAAGTAAAAAATAAAGTTGATGTTTGATTCTTTGTCCAAATTGTCGCCACACAAATATAGAGACAAATTCAACAGTCTTATGCAGAATAAACACAAAAAAGAAAGATCTTAATTCGTTGGCAAACTTACATTTAACTTCGCAGACGTGTTTAAAGTTATTTGATTTAGATGAAATAAAAATAAAATATTTGAATTAGAATTACAAAGTAAATAAGAGAAAAAACAAAAATTAAATATTTATCTAATTCTCATTTTACTTCAACTGTCATTTTTTTCTATGAAAACTTTTTTTAAAATTAAAAGGCATATAATCGATAATGTCCACATTTCGATTGTATGTCTGTAGTAACTTTAAAAAAATAAAAATAAAATAGAAGAATATGATGGATTATATCTTTATGCATAATCTACTATGTGCTTATATGCTTGTGAAGAGAACTTGCGGGGTAAAAGCCACAAACTATTTGAAAATAAGAAAAATAATGGCTCACAAGTATACAGGCAGGGGCTGTTTTGAAACACACAAAACTTTTATACATTTATTGTTTCTTTCACCTCAATTTTTTAGGTGAAAGAGTATTCAGTGGGTCTCATCTTTTTAAAACTTTTACCTTTGAATCAATCGAACAGTACAACATGGACTATCTACTTTCATCTCCTTGCAATGTTGTTCACCTTAAGCCGAATCTAACAAAGACCTAGATTAACTTTATAGAAAGTATTTTTGGAATAATTCCAATCCATTATAATAAATTTTTATGTTTATCCACTAAAATCTAAACATGCACTGAATAAGTGTATTTGTAATTAAGATATATACAAAATGACTGATATAAAAAAAATGACTGTCGTTTAATTTTGATACAACAACAAGATAAAAAATAATTATACTGTCGATAAATAATATGATTTTAGATTATGCTTATATTCCTGTTAAGCCATTACACTTTCTGTTATGTTTGACAAAAATAATTAAAAGGCTAACTTATTTAAAAGTTAAAAAATTAACTTATACATAAAAGTTATTAAGTTAATTTATTAGGTCAAATAATTTTTTCAACAACATAATCTTCAACTATTATAATAAAAAAGGGATCTTTTGCTAACGTTTTTTTTTTAAGTATATCTATGTGTTCTTTTCGTTGAAAGTAGTTTTGTGGGGACTTTTTCTAATTCACTTCTCTACAAAGATAATTTTTCACATTAGTTATTCGAATGAAAAATCTCTCACTAAATTATATTTTATACACATTCTTATCCTCCAAACTAATTTGATAACCACTACAGTAACCCTTAATTTTTGCAAAAGTAAGTTGGAGGAAAAGCAAGGCAACACAAACATGCACCGCTTGGGATATTTAAATAGTCATGTATTAAAATCGGAATCTTTACTTTCTAAAAGGTTTCTTAATTTTAGTTGCTGACGATATTTCAGAATTGGGGTTACTCAAATTGACATGTAATGAACATCGCATTTAGCAAATGATAGGTCGTATGTAAGTTTTTCATTTAATTTACTTCTCTTATTAATTTTATAAGAGTATTTTTTTTAATATTTGTTGAGGGAGAACTAACAAAATTTATAAATAACTTTATCTCGTGAAATTTTAATATGAAATGATATATGTTCGCGTAAATGCCTGCTGAATGATATATGTATCATGTGCCATTTAATTTGTGTTTCTTTTTCCCCACGATTTATTTGATAATAGCATCCATGATTAGTGGTTAACAGTAACAGCAGAGAAGGTATAGGATGAGCAGTGATTTCTGCCTTTTCAAGCAAATTTAACGCAATTCAGATAAGAGCAAAAATAAAATCAGCATCCACAATCAAAATTGGCTTCATATCTAACCACAAAAAGGGACGAATTAAATCTAGCCATGGATCATGGATGTATGCTTTTACCAAATTGACATGTCTCTTTCTTCTCTCCTTTTATTTTTATCATCCTTGTGCTTGAAAAGCACATAGAAAAGCTGCTTCTAGCTTCGTCTATCCAATATTATTATTAGCCATGATATAATATGGTTGTAGAGCATTACTAGTAAGTGATTTTGCCAAGAATGACACCACGGGAAAATCCACTAATCCTCGTTTGTGGCCCTCTTGCGTAAGGGTATATATCTGTATATTATCCCTTTTGTTCTAGACATATAAATGTATAATATATAATATAAATATATCATCATGAATTGGTAATTCCTTTCAATCAGTAAATTGCTCGGGAATAATCGAACATACTTTGCCCAAAAGCTACTTTTCTCTTCCAAATCTCGAAAGCCATTTGTGTACACAATAATCAAATGACTGTTTTTACGTCCTAAACAGACGACAAATGAATGAAGGATATATATTCTCTCGAAAATATTTAACATCAAATTGAAATATATAATTTAGAAATATTTTCATTCTCTCACATAGATCGATGTTTTTAATATTTTTTTTCTTTTCTCCTTCAAGTTGCTTTTGATATACTTGAATAAAAAGTTTAATTATAACTATTTTGGGAGATATAAGATGGATTAGATAGTTAAAAAGAAAAAAAATGTGGGTTTAATTTCTTCTACTAATAAAAATAACATTTTAACAATAAATATTGATAAAAAAAGGTAGAACTATATTTTATTCTTGAATTCAAAAAGTGGATAATATTTTTTTAAAAATGTTGATAGTAAAAACTAGTTTCAAGAACCAAAGTGTTTGATTTTCAAATTGATGGTTTTCTACATTAACTTTTGTTCTTACAAACCTTCCGAGACTTGTCACTTAACCATGTCGATTGGGAAGATCTCACGAGTATTCTGTTGCTTAAGTCGATCAGTTCAAATAATAATAATAAAAAAATAGAGAAATGAACTGAATTTTTTTATGTTTGAGTCAATTCAAGCCTCTAACAGAAAAAGAGTAGAGAGATAAACATATATGAGAGGTGCCCCCTCAAATATGTGCTTATATAGGAGATGTGTATAATAATTTCAATGGACAAATATATTTAATATTTATGGGGCTTATAATCAAAATTAGTTGTGAAATCTTTTTATTCAAACTAGCAAGGGTTTTTCATTTTGAGAGTACGATAATGTATAGAATATCGAATTCAATTGCTGGAAACCTTGCTCTGCCAAATTTGAAGTACCTCTTTTGAAAGTCCACAATTTACCATGTAAATTCAACCTTTTTACCCTTTTTTTTTTGGAGTGTGAAGACCGTGATACCAGTTTGCCGCACAGATTTTTGGTCTTTCATTCTAGATATGTTATTATTGTATTTGAAATGATTTTATGGTATGAAAAACTTAATTAATTTTACATGATAATTTAAAAACAACAAATTATTATTTCTATTTTTTTCATAACATCACTCTAATTTTGTAAAGTAAAATTGATTTTATGCCCAACCATACAATTTGTTTATTACGAGGTGAGTAGTTATAATATCAAAAATTTGCTACATAAAACTAACGTTATTTTGGGCTTTTCTATGGGTAACGGGTTTCCAAATATGCATCTAGTCCTACTTTATCAACCGGTGATTATATTGATCTTGAATTCAAACCGTTTTTTTTCCTATTGTAATAAAGAGTTTAAAGTTAGGATTTTGTGCAAATTATTTTAAACCTCCTATCACTCCGTTTTTTTTTTTTTTTGAAGTTGAATGAAATCCATTCTAATAAAATTAATTTTAAATCATTAAATCTAATCCAATCATAAAAGTTTACATTATATATATATATTGAAAAGTAAAAAGAATTGACATGTTTTTATTAAAAGAAAAAAAATCAAACCCTCAATTTTCTAACGCCAAAAGAAACAAACCTGCTTTAGTTCTGAGCCTTGGTTAGTTGGTTTTATCAAAATTTCGAAAACAGTACATTCGAACTTCCTCTCAATTTTTGTATATCCTTCTTTTTAGCAGCGAAAATGAAAGTTCAAATTGATGCTTCACTCCCTGAAATGCAGCATTTGACATATATGGGAGTGAAGAATGTTCAAAAAAAGAAGTATTAACACATAAAATTTGGAATTGCTTCACACTTCTATATTCCATTTATCATAATTTACATCAATATTTGCCGCAAATAGTAGCAATAATTTTGAATGCTAACAAGCCCCATTACTGGTTCACAAATCTGTCCCCATTTTCCCTAGGGGCAAATGTTCTATCAAACATTTAGTAATTGCCATATGACTCTAGTTGGGACCCCAACAACTTAAGTACATCACTTTCCTCAATGATTCCTCTGACTGTTTTGCACCCTCTTCCTTTAATCTACTAGAAACCACAGCAGAAGATGATGAAGAAGAAACCTTCTTTTCCTGAGACAAGGATCTCACATGGTTTTTCACTTGATGTTGTGCTGATCTTAAAGCAATGTTCCACCTACACAGGCCCTGGTCCTTCAAGGCCTCCACAACTCCAACACTTGCTGCCACAGCCCAAGTTCTGCTTGCTGAACTCATCTTTGTACAAGTCTTCTTCAAAGTAACTCTTGCTTAATTTTGCTTTTTATTAGATGACCAAAAATAACCCAATTGATACTTGCTAATTGTGGTGTGGTGTGGCTTAGTGATGGAAGAAATCTCTAGCAAGATTTTTAGATTGAGTTTGAGAGAGCAATTGAAATGAAGGTGTTATTATATAGAGGGGAAGCACTTGACATGTGATGTCAGGATTATTACTAAACTAAGGAAACGGCCAAATATTTGGAAAAACCACTGGCATAAAGTTTTGGTGAGGCTAGTGGTTTTGTTGTGTGTTAAGATTTGGAATTAAGTTCAATGTATCCGTAGTTGTAGGACCACGTGTCTTTGTCACACGAGTGTTGCACTCACTTAAAGTTTAATTTAAAATATGTAAAACATGATTTTTCGTGTCACTATGGTACTATGCTGCCTGCTTGGCAAATCAAGACAACTCTCACTCGTTTCGCATCTAATATAACATTTTTATTTATTTATTTATGAATGAGTCTATATAACTTTTTTGAATTTATTTATTTATGTGGCACTATTGAGTAACTTCTTATCTGTTTTATTAAGTATTTTAAATTTATTTTTATTTAATACACTCATATAAAAGTTATCTAATAACAAAATAAATTCAAAGTATATGTTATAACACAAAAAAATCTAACAACTCAACATCTTCAACAAATACAAACTATAATAAGTGGATAGACGGAAACCGTAGGGTGAAACTTGAAAAGATAAATCGATTTATTGTACTATTTAACTTTCCTACTATAAAATTACTACTTTCAGTATAATCCTGTAAATAACAATGACACTTTATATTATTCAAATAAAAAAAAAAAAGAATGATACTTTGTATAAAACTTTGGCAATCTTACAAATCAAGGCACCATTGATTTTCGAAGAATCATATTGTCCGTCTGAGAAATTTTATATAGTTGAATACAATTAATTAATTAATTAATTCTATTAGCATAATATTTTATCTATAAAGAAATAAATAAATAAATAAAATGTGATAAAATAACAAAAATAATATTATACGTAGTGCTATATAATTGTAGTGTTATATAATTATATAATTCATGCACTTCATTAGCTATCGCGTTTTTTTTTTTACTTATCCGGCGTCTGATTAAGTTATATAATTATATAATTGTAGTGCTATCAAGTTGTTCTTAGCTACTTGAGAAAGAACATGTTATATATATCATCGCTCAATTAAGAAAAAAAATAAAAATATTTTTGATTCTTGTACGTAAAATTTGATTTTAGACTATGTATTTTCAAACTTCAGACTTTTAAATTTTAAAAACATCTATCAATCATTTTTATTAAAATAGAGGATAAATTTACATGTTTTTTTTTAATATTTTGAAGATTAAAATAATTGATTTAAATGTATACAAACTGAAACCAAATTTTATAGAAAGTATATCAACAAATTATTCCAAAGATATACAAAATTATTCCAAAGATACACAAAAGATAAAAAAAAATACGAGATTGTATAAAAAATTATATAAAAAAATATAAGAGTAGTATACTCTGGTGGTGTTGAGGGAATCTAAAATCGTATTTAATATACAATTATACATGCAATGAATACAAAGCCAAACTTGGCAAGAGAAGACTTTGGATTCAAATGGTTAACCTAACAAAAAATCTATTTTTAATTCCTAATATGTACAAAATTTCATTAGATTTGGAGGACTAATTTCTCAGTTGGGACCCCAGCAACTTAAGTACATGACGGTCCTCAAGGATTCTTCTGACTGCTTCGTCTTCTCTCCATGCAGTAGTGTGCTAGAAAGCATAGCAGAAGAGAGCTTATTTGCCCGTGACAAAGATCTCATATGGCTTTTCACACTTTGTTGTGCTGACTTGAAAGTTGAATTCCATCTGCAGAGGCCCTGGTCCTTCAAGCTCTCAACAACTCCAACACTAACCGCCACAGTCCATGCTCTCCTACTTGAAATCATCATCTTGCAACTATATAATTAATATATAAATGTAGTAAAAGTGAAGTGATACACTCTTAATATTCTTCACAACCTCAAGTTGATACTAGTGTAACTCAGTATGTAATAGAAGGAAATACTAGCAGCTAGATTTGTAGTTTGTAGTTTTTGATTGAAGAAATGGAGTGAAAGGGTACTCATATATAGGGATGCAAAAGTCGGTCACATAAAACAAATGCCATTTTTTTTGGGAAAATGAAATGCTTTTTAATTGCTCAGAATCCTGTTTCACTGTTACATTGAAGGCCACGTGTCTGTCATTTATGTGCCACGGTGCCACCCAGTTGCATTGCAGAGCACAGATTAGCTTACACGTGGAGATTCTTGCTTGAGTAAAAGACAACGTGGGCTCCCCCCTTTATATCTTCTATAAAACCAATCAATGCTAGATAGACCCCGGTTTCTGGTCAGAGAATCAATGTTACTTCTTTCAAGGAATTAATTGAATTGAATAATCCAAACTTAGCCAAATACATGATAAGGAATCTATCTGTATTTTACATTAATGTTGGTTTGAATTCCATTAGAACATTTTACAATTCATCATTGTTTAAATAAGTTGATTATTTTTAATTTATGAGTTTTATAATATTACATAAATTTAAAAAAATTTAAGCAAAGTTTTATTTTAATGTTAAGTAATTAGAATAAGTATTTAACTCGAATTATAATAAATTTTAGATTGAAAAATTATTTTATTTTGATAATAATCAATTAAACAATAATTATTTATATAAATAACTTACTTAAGTAATGAATTATCAAGTCATCAATTTCAATAATAAAAATCTATTAAACAATATTACTAAATTTTAAATAACTCAACTAAGCATTCACATTTAAAGATGCTCTTACCAACTCAAGTAGTAAGCCTTAAGGCTTTTTATTCGTAAAAAAGAAAACAAAAATATTAGTATGAAAAAAATTTTGGAAATAAAATTTTATAATATTCAACTTCACCTTGCATTAAATATGTACTAATGAATGTGTTAATAGTTTTTATATGATAATTTAATTTTAACTTAAAATTATTATTTTGAATTTCAAACTTATAAAAAATTCTATTTGAATTTTTATATCACAATAATTTTTCCCTCGCTGAAATATTTTTTTTATCATTTTAATCAATGACAACAAATAATAAATCATATATAACATTTTGATTAAAATTAAACTAACTTCTAATAATATTAATTTATACTCAAAAGTCAAAAATATCACACTCAAAATAAAAATTAAATATAATTAAAATAATTGATGATAATAGATAATAAATTAAAAATAAAATTAAATAATGAAAAATATTTTAAAAATTCGTATTTACTAATTTTAATTAACTTAAACAATAAAATATATAGCATTAAAGTATAACTAATTTACTAATTTATTCAGATGTATATACCATAAGTTTTTTAATCTCATGCAAAAAAAAAAAACAAAAAAAAAAACCTAGAAGAATATAAGCAAGAAAAATTCTTGGCTGAGACGAATAAATCAAGAAAATGATGACTAATGAATAAAAACTAGCTCTCTGATCACCATACCTCAAATTTGTGTTATGTATCCCCAAGAGTTTTAAAAAGAAACATAAAGGATTTTAAATCTAATATAATTAGCCAGTTTCTGACTTCAATATTGGTTGATTTATAATAAAATTGCTTGTTTCTGTTACAAGAGAAGCATACATAGATATCTGATGAAGACACTTTCATCATTGAAAAGTATATTAATTAATATTGCCGTTTGGAATTACAATTTTCATACAATCTATCATCTCTATTTACACATAAAGCAATATTCATTTCAAATCAGTTGTCTCCTTTAAGATCAGTTAGGACCGCAACAGCTTAAGTACATGACAGCCCTCAAGGACTCTTTAGCCTGTTTGGCCTTCTCACCCTTTAATTTGCTAACAGACCAGAAGAAGAAACATTCTTTAACGCTTGAGACAAGGATCTAACATGGTTTTTCATGTGCTTCTGAGCACACCTCAAAGCATATATAATTTCATCTGCTCACACCCAATTGGTCCTTCAAAGCCTCCACGGCTCCAACACTGGCTGTCACAATATCCAAGCCTTGCTTGTTGCACTACTCATCTTAATTGTGATGATGATATTCACAGTTCATAGTTCACAGCATATATAGAATGTTACCCCTTTTTTATAGAGAGGATTAAGGTATGTTACTAGCCACTAGCATGTGCTTGTTGTTGGTGAAAAAACTGAGAACAATTTGATTTGGAGAAACCAGAGGCTGTATCTAAGCGGTTTCGGAGATTTAAAGGAAAAAAACATGCGGCAGCGTAATAATGGGATGAATGGACATTCGCTGGATCTTGAACCACTTCACGGCCACAGGCCCACAGATAATAAAATAGTCAAATTACTATATTCTTCGTCAAAATACTAATTAATTATACTTTCAGTTTCCAAAAATTTGTCATTTTTTCTATTTTCATCCTTTATTTTTTAAATAAATATTTAATGAAATATTTTTTCTTAATTATTTAAGTTTCTTTTTGTTCAACTCATTTAAATATCATGAAATTTTCTTTTGATACTTTTATTTATTATGAGTTTATTTATTTAATTTACAAAATAAAAAATCAAGATATTTAGAGGAGTTGAATAAAAGATGAAACATATGAGTGGAAGGATAAGTTATTAATAATTTTTTTGTATAAAAAATCATATAAAATAATAAAAAGAAATAAAAGAATCATAAAATTTTAAGTGATAAAAACTTAAGTAAACCTGAAATATTTTAGTTTAATCCCGCTTTTTCACTTCTTATCCTAATCTTATCATTAAAGAACTAATTTAGAATTTCATTAATCCGTTCATCAATAATTACATTAGTTGAATTTTACATTTTGTTATTAAAATAGATTAAAAATGTTGAAATAAAAAAAATTATCACGATAGGAATTGGGATCTATAACTAACAAAGTAAAACTATTCTGGGTCAGCAGGTTTTTGTTTTTCCATTCCGAGATGAATTGAGCCCGCACAGACATAAATTTAAAATTTCACAATCTCTGAGATTCTCTCCTGATTGGACTAATCTAATGGTATAAAATTTGAAGTTAATTATAATTATGAAATACTTTAAATGATAAATATATTCTTATTTTACCAAAAATTGTTGGCACAAGTGATCATTTGGATTTCTTAATCAAGATTTCAGGTTTAATCTTTAACTTGGATATGAAGTTGCAACTAGTGTTATCACTTTATCGATGAGAGATGATTAGTTGGATGCAAAATAAGAAAGTTCAAACTTCTGGTTAAAAAGAAAATCTTATTTTCTCCCTGCAGGCTATATGTACTCTTTCCTCCTCACGTTTCACATTTGTTCACAAGAGCAAACAAGTGCTCTGACATTCCTTATGGGCTGCAAATAATATTGTGACTATATACTTTTTATTCAGTTGAGCACTCCACATCCAGAATAGGAAAAGAACAGATAAGTTGAGTAACAATTACATGTTGGTAAATATTACAACACTCTCTTGCAGCACTTGAAACCAGGAAAAACATTGAAATCCTAAAGCTTGATGTTTATTGAACGGCATAAGTCTTACTTCCTTTAATTAACTTTGAATATTTTCACAATAAGAAGTGGATGCCACGAAAAATAACACAGGAAAAATTCAGAGAGAAAAGTCATTTCTCAAGACTTGTTGGCTTTATAAATTCTATACATAATACATACATAACCCTGGTCATCAAATAAAAAATCCTATACATAATAGCAATTTCTGTCTCAAATTTCATGATTCCAATGATGATTCAATGTTGATCGCTCTTCCAAATGCATGCTTCAGACTCATTTCTCGATTAATTAAGCTTCTGATTCGATCGGATCAAATCAACAGCATGCCTGTAACATGTCATTTGACAGTTAAGACACTTCTGTGATTCGTGGGTGCACCTTCTGGCTCTTCCACTCCTCATCTTCCTTCAATTCATATTCCAAGAAGAAGAAAAAGAAATCGAGAATTGCATATCTATGCATCTTTGTTTAGTTGGGACCCCAGCAACTCAAATACATAACGGTTCTCAAAGACTCTTCTGACTTCTTAGCTTTCTCATCTTTCAATTTGGCTGAAGCCATAGCAGATGGTTGAGAAGAAAGCTTCTTGGTCTGAGACAAAGACCTCATATTATGTTTAGCATGTTGTTGTGCTGATCTCATCACGCTGTTCCACCTGCAGATACCCTGATCCTTCAAGGCCTCCACCACTCCAACACTTGCTGCCACGGTCCAAGTCCAAGCACGGCTTGTTGAACTCATTCTTGATGATGCCAAATTGCTAATAGTTATTTTGTGTGTGTGGAATGTAAGAACAAGGTAGTGTCTAATTTGTTGTGTGTATGGAGAATATTGATAAGTTGAAGATGAATGAATGGGTGCTGCAGGTTGTTGTTAATATATATAGTGTGACATAGAGGGAATGGAAAACACGGATACTAGTTTAGTTTGTGTGCAAAATCAGAGGCAGTGGGAAAAAAGACACATGGTTTTGGGTTTTGGTTTTGGTTTTGGTTTGTGGGGTTTGATGCGTGAGTTTTGTTTGTTAGGTGAGGATCTAAATTGGGTTATCCAATTAAGAATCTATCAACAGTTTGTTTCACTAGTTGTAGTAGTTGTAGGACCACACAATTGCTCATTGGAAGCGACAAAAGATGATGCATCAGCTAACTATCAATTTAGTACGAACATTGTTTATTAGTAGGTGAATCTTATATGGAACCGTGGAGCCAAAACCACTACAGAGATTGAAAGTAACTGGTATAGAGATATAAATTGGTGAGCCCGAAATTCAGTACCTGGCATGGACCTCATCATATTTGGATTAACGATACCAATATGTGTGGATAAGGTGCGGATAAGAGGCATGAAAATTCAATTAGAAGATAAATTCATTTTGTAAGAAAATATTATTTTCTGATAAAAAAAATCATTTTCTAAGAAAAAAACTCTTACATTAACTGTAGGAATAATATTTCTCGACATCAAATCTCTAGTTAATACCTGCAGAGTCATGTGATAGAAAAAACCAAATTTAAATATGTTTTTAGTACTTGTAAAATAAGTTAATTTTAATTCTTTTAAATTTTTATTTTATTTTTCATTCTTCGAAACTTTGAAATCATTGTTTTGGTTCCATAAAATGAGAGAATTTTGTTTTAGTTAAATTTGAGTTTCCTCATTTTTCTTTAACTCAATTGTGTATTCTGATAAAACAAAAGTTAATCAGTATCTAAAGATATTGGATAAGAAACATCAAATAAAAATAATTTTATTGGGAGACGAAAAATTACACCATCACATAAATATTCATCTCGTTCATATTTTGGATACCCATATATATAACCATTGAAGATTATTGAAGTGACTAATTCCGTGAAATTAAGCAGCCTTGAGGAAACTGTTCTTTATCTAGTACCAACATACTTGATGTAAAGAAAAGAATTTTTTAGCGGAAGGTTGACTAGAGTTTTTTAAAAAAACACTAGCCCACCCTGTTCATTTGATAATGAGAATACTACAATTTTTGTTTATTCTATGTATTTTATACACACATAAGGTAGGAACCGTATGAGATGAAAATCTCATGTACGAGCGGAGATTCTTTGAATCGAATGATGACCGTAACAGATGTTAGTTCAATATGAAGGAAATTATATGGAAGATTTTTTCTTATGATTTACATAACAAATATTTTTTTCTTTTAGTTTCTTAACCATATACTACGGATACTTCTTAGTCAGAATATTTTATAATTGATTTGTAAAATTCTCCCACCATAATCAATCATTCCTTGAAACCTGGAAAAATACTGAAATGCTATTGGATTAAAGTTTTATGTTTACTGAACTGATAAGTTTTGAACTCCTTTAATTAGATTCCTTGGAGCTTTTTCAAAACAAGCTAGGTGGGGATCCCACAAAAAAATAACACGGGAAAATTTCGCAGAGAAAAAGTCATTTCTTAATACTTGTTGGCTAATAAATTCCACTTTACAATTATTCAGCATAACACATAACCCCCAGTCATCATGTAAAAGATCCTATACATATATAGCAATTTCTGTCTCAAATTTCATCATTCCAAAGATGATTATCGATCAAATAAAGGCAGAAGACATGCTTCAGACTATATATTCTTAGTTCAGCCTTTGATTCGATCGGTTTGATCAACAGGTGTTCAAGCATAGCATGCAAGTAACATGGTGTTGGTTGAGAGTTGAAACTCTTCTCTGATTGGTGTATCTTCTGAGTCTTCCATTTCTCATCTTCCTGCAATTCATATTCCAAGAAAAAAAAAATCCAGAATTGCATAAAATCCATGCATCTGTATTTAGTTGGGACCCCAGCAACTCAAGTACATAACGGTTCTCAAGGACTCCTCTGACTTCTTAGCTTTCTCATCTTTCAATTTGGCTGAAGCCATAACAGATGATTGAGAAGAAAGCTTCTTGGTCTGAGACAAAGACTTCATATTATGTTTAGCATGTTGTTGTGCTGATCTCATCACACTGTTCCACCTGCATATACCTTGGTCCTTCAAGGCCTCCACCACTCCAACACTTGCCGCCACGGTCCAAGTCCAAGCACGGCTTGTTGAACTCATTCTTGATCACAACTCTTGAACAATAAGCTAGAAAGTAGATGATGCTAATAGTTTTTGTTGTGTTTGTGTGGAATTTAAGAACAAGCTAGGTAGTGTATGTCTAGTTTGATGTGTATGGAGAATATTAATTGATGAGTTGAAGATGAATGAATATGGGGTGCATTTTTTTGATAATATATAGTGTGAGATTGAGACAATAATGGAAAACACAGACACTAGTTTAATTAGTTTGTGTGCAAAACCAGAGGCAGTGGAAAAGGCGCACACATGGTTTTGGTTTGTGGGGTGTCATGCGTGTTAAATTTTGTTTGTTAGGTAAGGATCTAAAATGGGTATACATATATATATCCAATTAAGAATCTCTCAACAGTTAATTTGTGTCAAGGACTTCACTGCACTAGTAGTTGTAGGACCACACAACTTCAACTTGCGCTTGACACTGCTGGATTATAGCTCATTGGAAGCGACAAAAGATGATTCTTTTTTTCTTTCATTGTTGAATGCTTACACGTTTTTGAGTGCTTTATCAGCTAGGTGCGCACATTGTTTATAAGGAGAATCGTAGAGTACGGAACTTAGGTTTGGTACGTGGAGCCAAAACCATTTGAGAGATTGAAAGTTGAAAGTAACTGGTATAGAGCATATATATATTGGTGAGGCCGAATTTCAGTACCTGGACCTTATCATATTTTTTTGGATTAACGTTACCCATGCATGTATGGATAAGTGGATAAGAGATAAACGAGAATTCTCTAGGAAGATGAACCATTTCGTAAGAAATTGAAAAAACTGGTGCTGACATATTAACTTATACTTGACTCGTAAATCAACAACTAGTTGGACCAGCGATTCTAGATTCGGTACCTTAAGTAAATCTCTGGTTCGAATCTTATAAATAAAAATAATTAAAAGGAACAAATTTTATTAAAAATTATTAGTTAGATTTTTCAGTAGAAATTAGTTATTATTAAAACTGATAAATACTTTATGTGTCCCTGTTATAATAAAAAAAATACTAGAATCGTAAATGAACATTATACAGTACTTATACATGATGGGAAAAGGTTATATAAATAATTTATTGTAATAGTTATATAAGTAAAGTATTCATTTCCTTTTTCACGGGAATTCCTAATTTTGCAAGTAAATCGAGAAAGCTGCACGAGATACTTGCGTTAAACAGTACTGTGACGAAAGTCCATGCTCGATGTTAAGTGGTGTGTGGTGATAAAAAAAAAAAGTATGTGTTAAAATTATGTAGGATGTGGTACATATTCTTCATTTACTCGAACCTAAGTTGTTCTATAAAAAATTCCTCCCCTTCTCGATCGGTCTTGTTTCCTTTAACATGAGATCTACAAAAGTAGGATTGATATAACATAAATTTATTTCTGTATTCCACTTTTTTAAACGATAAACTATTGTGTAATGACGGGTGATTTCTCTTTACCATAAATATTCCATCAACACTCATTATTTTCCTTTTGGCTATATTACATTATATCACTACTTAGTTTATAATAATATCCTGAGTATTTCATGAACGAATAAATAGTTGAATCAGAGTTGATGTTAAGAGAAATTTAATCATTTCTATTTTATTTCATTATAATAATGTTGTATTTACAATTTTTTTAAGCATTTTTCTAAAATACATATAGATTCCATGATTTTTTCTTACCTTAGCTTTTTTTGTTTTGTTTAAGAAGAGTGAGAGAAGTCCTTTTTTTTATTCACCACTAAAAATAGATTTTTAACAAATTTTTATAAACACTCAATATTAATTTTCAACTGATATTGAAATTATTGTCATTAAAAGTATCATTTTTAACATCGATTATGAAAATCGATGTTAAAATTTACCCTATAACATTGATTCTTCCCAAAATTAATGTGGTATACTAGGAAATAGAAAAAAAAAATACAAAAACAATATTGATTCTAAAAAAATAAAACTGATGTTGTAATTAGTTTTTTCCGATGCTATTTTTTGCTACTCACACCCCTTACTTTACATACTTCACATACTTGCTCACATCCCTTTACTTCACATACCTTCTCACACCCCTTGTGACCCCACCTTTAACCCACAAGGGATCATATTTTTCGTTGGAGAGTTCCCACAATCGCTTGCCATGAGACCAATCAACAATATCATCATTTGTTCCCTGCACATAATCCCATTCGCAGACACACAAAATTATGAATTATATTAATTCTTCAAAAAAATGACATATTACATGAAGACAAATATCCATGCTAGCTACGTTGTTTTGTATGGATTATGAACTTCTGGAAAATTAAATTTATGAACAATGATAGACGACAACATAGAAGTTGCAGAAAATCATCATGAGTTCCAAATAATATCTATTTTTCTTCCTTAAAATTGATTCCATTGACAATGATGACTACTATGCTCTATGTTGCTTAGCCTTCTTCAATAAATGAGGTCACATGTTAACAAACAACCACCATGAGAAATGCAAAGATGTATCGATGTTCTGAAAATCATTGAAATGGTTATGTTGTTGCCTTGATATATGGATATAAAAGTTTATTTAATGTTCCTTTATGTGGCTCATATTTCTTTGAGACAATATATATATATATATATATATATATATATATATATATATATATATATATATATATATATATATATTTGGGTTGGTCGCAAGGTAGTTTCTTTAATAGTAGCATTGAAAAAGCATCTTTCACTGAATATTAGACAATCATTAACCAACCAGGTTTGCAAACCAAAAATTAGACACATTCTATTAAGCATTCTACCATTGTATGTCCTACCACAATGGTGGTGTTGGAATTGACATTGAAGACACGAACGATGTTGTCGAGGGAGGAGGAGGCGGTGACGAAACCGAGGGGGTGGGCGGCCACAGAGACGACGCCAAGGCCATGGCTAGTGTTGGTGCGCTCCAAAACGAGGTCGTCGGAGTGCCAGAGCCAGATAGTCTCATCATACACGTTCTCCACCGATTTAGTCCACCCAACTTCATTTTAAATTGCTTGGCTTGTCACAAAATTAATTTATGAAAATGAGTTTCTAAAAATCCACAACATCCATTTCTAAAAAACTGATGTTAGATGACTATTTACGACATCGATTCTTATAAAATTGATATTAAGATTCTTATTTCAAAATCAATTTTTTAGCGACCAATATTTACAATGACATTATATTTATAAAATTGCTATCGCACACTTTATAACATCAAGGCGATATCAAATCCTATTTTGCCAATAGTCATCTAATCTTTTAAATTTTCCTTATGTTTAATTCAAGGGCACTGAGATTTAGAGTTGAGTACCAATCGATAGTTCTATGATGGATTGATGAACTTAAAAAGTAAATTTATTCTAATCATGGATGAAAAATAAATTGTGGGCAATAAGTTAAAGGCTCTTAGCATATATAAATATCTATTATACATGAATATAGACATTAAAGTTTTTTTTAAGGTCAATAATAAAGTTATTAATAGGTTTAATCACAAAATTTTTGTTTTTTTAAATTATATATGATACTTTACCCAATTCTTATTCAAGCCCAATATTTATTGATTATTGAGGATTTGTGGAAACAAGGAAATTGAGCTTTTAGGCAATATATGATTCTCTTTATTTTCAATTTTTATATTATTTACATATTTCTATTCCTTTCTTTTTCATTATCTTATTTATTACATCTATCGTTTTTTTTAGTTTTTTTTTAGTATCTTTCTCATCTATCCCAAGGTCCTGGCGTAAAAAATAACTTTTTATTTTTAGTTATAAAAAACATTTAAAACTTATCACAAGTGATGTGATAAGTGTCATAAAGAACAGTTGTTTGAGATAATAAGATATCTATTATTTTCAATGTGTTATAGGAATATATTTTACACAAATATAATCTAATAGGTTTTTAGTGTTTTGATGTGATTTAGGTAGGCATAGCATAGTGCTGATTTATAAATTAGTTTCTGTTAACTTCTTATTTTGATTTAAGACTCACTCTATGATAATATGAACTTTAAGAAAGCTTAGAATGAAAATTTGTAATTGTAAGAAGTATTTCTATAGCTACCAAAATTTTAGGAAATTTAAAAAAAAAGAATGAAATCACACAATAATTTCCGTGCCAAAGCACGTAACTTTTTATTGATATGGCAATTTACAGTCACATCCAAATCGCAATACACACCCACCAACAATTAATGAGGATCAAAACCTTGCACAATCAGTGCACCAAGAGTGCTATATATGTTATGAGCACTCTCCAGTTTTATAGAATTAAGTGGCTGAGCTGATCACTGGCATCATATTTTTTGTGCCCTGCTGAATTATGCTAAATATTTATGATATTAATCTAATGTTTTCTAACTCTAAGAATTAGGACCCCATGTGCTCAAATACATAACTGTTCTGAGAGACTCCTCTGCCATCCTTCTCTTCTCATCATCTCTCAGGTTATTTGAAGTTACTGAAGAAGAAGAAGTAGAAGGAGAAGGAGAAGGAGAAGCCAGCTTCTTGGCCTCAGTTACTGACCCTATGTGGTTCTTGGCATGTTGAGCCACCAACTTCATCATTGTGCTGTTCATTTTGCAATACCCTTGATCCTTCAACGCCTCCACCACTCCAACAGTGGTTGCAACCACAAAAGTTCCACGACACATGTTGTATATATAATTGGTGCAGTTTCAAACTACAACTTCCCTAATAATCCTTCAATGTTTTGTTATAATTGATATCAGTAGTTGAAGTTGCTACTATGATTACAAGTGAGTGAGTTTTGGTGCTTATATAGATTAAGAATTGAGGCTTAGGGGGGAAAACCGGATGCTATTTTGGTTTGTTACAGGTGGATTGAACTATGTGGATAGCCTGAGGTTTTCATTTTCACTAGCCGTATCTTAATTGCCACATAAATAACTCTCCTTTGTCTTTATTCTTTAGGCTTTAGTGGAGTTTGCATTTTTAATTATTGTAGGGCCCTTTGGCACATGGTTTTGCCACGAGCCCATAATATATGTAAAATTTGGACCCGTAGTTTTGGGAGTGATACCATTGTTTATTAAATGATGATGATTAGGTGGGGGCATACCAAGAGAGCCACCAATATCCAATAGTGTAGTACTTTGTATCTATTTAGCATCGCCCACTTACACTTGCACACGAAATTGTCTTTTATTATACAGAGTAGAAGGATTCCCATCTTTGCTTATATTATCATCACATCCTAAACATATGTTGGGAACTCAAATAAACAATTTTCTATTCATATGTTGTTTCTGCCATGGAATTAATAGCTTAATCTGAAATATACAGTACAATTCAGAGCGTATATACTGTCACATCTTGAGGATCACTAATTACTAGACGAGTGTTCTGTGTGTGTTCTGTTATGAGCAATAACGTAAGTTGGAGAAGAATTATATGATTAATTTAATAATTAAAGAAATAGAAAAGAATTTTTTTTTCACACTAATAAAAATTAATAAATTAATAATTAACATTCATCTTCACAAAAGTTTAATTATGTGTGCTCTGTTTTCCCTTTTCAAAGTTACCAATTCCAATAACATGGAGAGTACTGTGTGCAGCTTGTTAGACCAATCATTAATCTGCTTTACTTATAATAACGTTGTTTCATCATAATGCATACCTTGTGGAATTCTCTTTATGGACAAGGCTATATTCATTAAAGAAAACATTGATATCAAGTCATAATAGAAAAATTAAAATTTTGGAGAGGTAGATCAAGCTTACAAGAAATCAAGGTTCTCGATGTGTTTGCAAACCAGTTGCAATTAAGGTATATTGGTGTTGAAAAAAAAAAAAAAAACTACCCTCACATTGCTTTACCTTTAATGCCTTAGAACGCATATTTTTCCATTGAAAGTGGGTTTAAATGGTCAATCAAATACATACTAAATCCTTGATGGAGTCGAGAAACTTAATATCATTTATTTACAAGGTACCCATAATAATAAAACAGGAAAGAGTAAACTTTATCTTCTTTTAAACTCACATTCTATATTTTATTTTTAATAGTAATTGATTATTAAATTTTATCTTCCTACAAATAAATACACTTTATTTTTTTCTCAATGGTTTCTTAAATTTTATTATTTTATAATTAAGCATCCTAAATGTTAATTTCATTTCAATCGATCCTTAAATTTTTACCTTATTTTACATATAGTTGCTTAGTTTTCCTTTAAACTTTTTTTATTCATCCATCTACTAAATAAAGTCAATATTTTTTTTTTTGTCTCTTCCATCATATGACATTGACTAATTTGCTTACGTGTCTAATAAAAGATTGCGTGACTATTTCAAGCGAAACCCAATAATGTGTATGTGATGTCATATTAACAAATGACTCACAAGTTTTTAGCCTTAAAGTATGTCATTTATCTATCTTAAAATGAATCATAGATATTAAAACAAAAAGTTTCAAAATTTGAAGGAATAAAAATTAAAGAAAAATATTCTACCGACCCAAAACCAAAATTAACTCATTTCATAGTGATGAAAACACTGATTTTAAATTTAGAGGGAGAAAAACTAAAAAAAATTATATTTTAAAATCTAAGACAAAAATTTACTTATTTTACAAATAGTAAAAACATATTTAAGCATGCATTCAACATAACTAAATAAGATAAAGGTCCATGGGAAGGTTTTTTTGTCAGATGGGCTCAACAATTCAAGCAAAGCCCAAACCAGATTCGGATTAGGGAGTAGTGGAGCCAATGAAGAACGTGAATGGGGATTGGGGGCAGAAAATGGACGAAATTTTGTTCACCTCATTGACTGGTTCCTTCCTTAATAAGTAAACATTTTTTCTTTTTTGCTATTGTTTTACCCTTGATGATCTTTGTTTCCTCTGTCAAGTTTAGCCATAAATCAACTTTATTATTTATAATCCACTGTTTTGGATAAAGATGGGTGAACAGTCTTAACACAAAATTTAGCAACTAGTCAATGCCATTTCTTTCCACCTGTTACTGTAGGATCCACAACTATAGATATTCCTCACTAATCACTATCTTAAAACACCACGAACTTTTTTGGTAAATGTGAAGCATAACACTCCAATCCCAGTTCTTCACGCACTCTGTATAATATTTGAACCCTTTTTTACACTCAAATATTGAAAATTACATAAGCACTCCAACATTCTCATAATAATAAAAGGAAAGTAGAGAATAGAGATTCGTTTATTGAGTTTTAACTCGACATTTACAAAGCTCTATGTACAGTACAGCTGCTGCATTTATATATTTTCAGAAAAAACAGTAGTGATAGGCTACTAGCGAAATATGAATAGCACTAATCGCGATACTGATAAGAACACCCTTTTGGATAAACTCACTTGTAGGAAAAAAATCAGAAGATGAAATAAATTATACTTTTCTCGTAAGTTAAAATTAACTTAAGTAAATGTTCAAATAAACTTTTGGAGAAGTTAAACAAGTTCTTATAAATTAACTTATGTATAAGCTAATTTCAACTTATGGAACAAGTTTAATTCATTTTATTTTTCTTATTTCTTTTCCTACGGGTACTTGTTGAAAAATTTATCCAAAAAGTTCCAAATATCATACCTGCCACTAGACACAGTTCTTGAGGGTTTGAAGGTGCCCCTTTAGTTAGGACCCCAGCAACTCAAGTACATGACAGTTCTAAGAGATTCTTCAGCTTTTTTAAATTTATCAGCAGCATCAACATTACTGCACTTGGATGCTTGATGAATCACATTTTCATAACCATTCCCAGCAACACGGTTCTCTGGCTTAGAGAGACCAGGGATTCTTGAGGAGCTACCTTTGTGAGAAGAACTAATGAGGTTGTCTTTTGTTGGAGTTCCATCTTTGATTCCTTCCTCCATGTTTTGAACCACTTGGAGAATATGAATATCTCAGCTCATGCACATCTCCAAGTTCAAAATCATGTTACTTTCCTCACTCTTGGATTTTTTGGGAAGAGGGTTAGAAGTGACTAGATTCGATCGGACAAGGAAGATTAAAGAAAACAACTTGCTATAAAAGAACATAAGAAGCCACACCCACTCAGGCATTTAAAACACGGGGAACATGTATGTTGTTAATATATACAGAAATGGAAATGATACAACTGAATTTTTTTACTGTTATAACTCTGCAAAACATTATAAAAGAAAGTTTAACTTTAATAAACACTAAGAATTTATGCGTTGGCAGTGTAATTTTTATTATTATCAATCAATCAGAAACTTATCATATACAATTATTATAATTAGATGACAATGTGTCTACATAGCTTGTTTATTCAAACAAATGATACATGAAATTTATTTTATGTTCAAATATGTTTTTATACATGTAAAATAGTTAATTTTAGTTTTACTATCTAATTTTTTTTATTTCATTGTATGATATTTTTTATGTTTGATTTTAGTATTTATCATCTTTAAAGATTTGTTAAATGATGATATGTTGAACTAATAAAGTGTAATGATAATATGATAGATTAATAAAGTATTACATCATTACTTAACTAATTCTCAATTAGCTTTATTGCTTGAGAGGAAAGCAGCAACCGTCAACTAGTTAACTTCGTGTTTTCCTTTCAAAGTGAGACTATTGACGTAATGGTACAAGACATTTAGTAGTTTACAGATCAAAAGTATACATAATATTAATATATCATTTGAATTTTATGGTGGCTTGGACTTGCTAAGCATAAAAATGTTTCTTTTCTTTCTTTCTTTTCAATTTGTTTGACAAGGGAGAAACTAATAATATGGGTCAAACATTCAAACAATATAAGATTGAAAAACATTAAGGATTACGAATTAACCTTTGCCGTTCTAAAATAAGTGCAGGGGGTTCTCACCCTAAATTGTTTTTGTTTATGTTAAAATATTAAACTTAAATCCATTAAATAAAAATTTAGTCCTTTAATTTTACCTGTAGGAGATGAAGCTAAAAACGGAACTGCATATGAGATGATCCAATTTCGTGTTTTGAACCACCAAATGGACCGAGTCAAAGATGGAATTCTTAAACCTTTCCTATTTTCCAATTTAACAAAACACACCATTTCCATTTCTCAAACATCTTTACCATTTTTCAACTTAATATATAATACAACAAAATATGTCACATGTGAATGTGACTGGTCCAAAATCAACCTGCTTTTAGTTCCCTCTCAACCACGAGTTAGAGCGAAGAACAAATACCGTGGAGGGAGAAGCAAGTATATCTTCCTCTAACAAGCGACTATAACCCTGAATAATGATATAACATATATTCTGCACATAATTAACTGTATAACTTTTTTTCTTATGTAATAAATTTAGCAAATATCAAATGTGTTATCATATTTACATCTTTCTTAACTATATTCAAAATAAAAATCTAATGTAGAAACAAAAAGGTCTTCGAAAATGGGTAGTTATTTCTCTTATTTTTATTTTTAAATAAATTGAACTTGGCAATAACCAAATATACTTGGTATAATTTTAATGATATATATATATATATATATATATATATATATATATATATATATATATATATATATATATATATATATATATATATATATATATATATATATATATATATTCAGAAAACTAAAATTATTTTTCAGTAAACGTGTAAAGTGAAGCATTACATTTATAAAATTTAAATTAATGATAAATATACTTTTATTTTTATCTGCATAGAGACTAAGTATCCTCCATAGCATATTATAAAAAAAAAAGGAAGCTTTCATTACGAGTATTTAACAAAATTATATACATTAAAAAATTTGAATTATATATTTAAGATTCGAACCTCGAAATTTTTGTTTAAATTGAAACAATCCTATTTCAATTTATGCATGCACCTGACTATGTTCAATTTTTTTTATTCTGATATTGGTGTTGGTGAGACTTCCACACAATTGTTGCAGAAAATTGTAACATTGTTATCAGATGGTTTAGAAAAGCATTGTGACCGCCAAAATTGAACGTGTCATTATGTGATCGGCTAGTTGGAAAGTGGACAAAAGAAGGTTTCAGTTTCAGTTTGAGACTTCACAGTGTGGATAAGCTTTTTGGTTGTGCCTTGTTTTCATTCCAACACGTTTGAAAGCAATGCAGGGTCACCTATGAATTTTGTCCTTCAACGAAGGACACTTTCTCATAGCCACGAGCATTCAGTTTCCACCCATGGCTGCTCTCACTTCTCTATCTTTCTCAGCAGTGACTCATTGCTCAGAAAGAAAAGTGACCCTTTCCTCCACTCGCTTTCTGGCTTCCTCCTCAGAGATATTTGGGTTCCGAACCGATTTCTCGTACCACTATGTTGGTGTTCGAGCTTCCAATTCCCCATCTAAAATGGTTGTTCAATGCATGTCTTCTGCTACAGGTTCGTGTCTTTGAAATTATTTCTATTGGAGTAAATATTTCATTACAAATTAAACTTGTTATATGGTAAGTTTGTTGACTATGTAGATTTGTTACACTGAGAGTGGATAAAAAAAAAAAATCTTGTTCTGTTAGTTGAAAAAAGAATGGGAAAATATATACACTACTGACT
The DNA here is from genome assembly GCF_000004515.6 of Glycine max. NCBI lineage: Eukaryota > Viridiplantae > Streptophyta > Magnoliopsida > Fabales > Fabaceae > Glycine > Glycine max. Next base: position 37,588,350 of record NC_038248.2, on the reverse strand, counting down.
ACATACACATTTGTATTGTAATCGTTAAAATAAAATTTGATTGTCCAGATTGATTATTCTCATATCTCACAATAATTTAGTGTTGTTATCTAACTGTCTACGCATATATGTGTTTTGGTTACCTTATGTGTGACGTGCATGATATTTGTTCTCGCTTTACTATCTTCTCTCGAAATCAAGAAGAACATATAATCTTGTTTTCGAAAGGAAGAAGTAATGCAAACTACACTTTATTGGTTTCTTTCTATTAGTAAGCAACCCTCTTCAGATAAACCAATGCATGGTAAGGCGTTAAACTAATTAAATTGACGTCAATAGAATTTAATTAGAATGCATTATAAAGGGTTTCTTTTATCCATTCAATGGTGAATTGTCAGATTCCCTAGTGCTTAGGAGCTAGTTGAATAGTTGTGAATGGTAAAAATTACTTGCGACCCCAACATGCCATTAGTGCACTGTCCGGTGGTATTGAGAGTGTCTCATTCTGTCAATTTTAATTAAAAAAAATGGTGAATTGTCATGTAAGGTAAGATCATCGATTTTTCAGATAATTTATACTTTGTTGACACTTGACAACATAAAAAATCTTTACACTCAGAGTGTATCAAATTTAACTCAGGAAATATGTTTTGGTTATCTTATGTATGGCATGGTGTGAACAGTTAGGTTCTTTCATTCTTCTAATATATTCTGCCAAAAAGGGAAGAATGAATAGAAATAGAAAATTTTATGGGTTTGCATGATGTGCAGATGTTCCTCCCACTGTTTCTGAGACAAAGTTAAATTTCCTCAAGGCATATAAGCGACCAATCCCTAGTATTTACAACACTGTGCTGCAGGAGCTAATAGTGCAGCAACATTTAATGAAATACAAGAGATCATACCGCTATGACCCTGTGTTTGCTCTTGGTTTTGTCACTATATATGATAAACTTATGGAAGGGTATCCTAGTGATGAGGACCGAGATGCCATCTTCCAAGCCTACATTAAGGCATTGAAGGAAGATCCAGAACAATACAGGTTAGAACATTCTGTAATTATTGTTTTTATTTGTTTTTTTTACTCCTGCTCCAAATCTTTAGCAGAAATGAAAGCACCATATTATCAGTGTCATTTTAATAAATTGCATTTAAGGTTAATTTTTTTTTGAGTTTAATTTATATGCAAGGTAAAGACTAAAGAGTTTTTACACTGTCAACTAATTAGAATTTATGGTAAGTGTGACATTTAACGTAGTATTAATAAAATTCAATAAACTTACCATAATGGAGATTTCTGATTAGATGCATAGCCTATTTCTTCTATTTTTTTTTTTATGTTACATTAAATGATGTTTTATACAGAATAGACGCACGAAAGTTGGAAGAGTGGGCTCGAGTTCAAAAGCCAACTTCCCTTGTTGAGTTTTCATCCAAAGAAGGAGAAGTTGAGGGAATTTTAAAGGACATTGCAGAAAGAGCTGGAGGAAAAGGAGAATTCAGTTATAGTCGTTTTTTTGCAGTTGGACTGTTTCGTCTTCTGGAGTTGGCAAATGCCACGGAACCAACGATTTTGGACAAGGTTAACCAATTCATTTAAGACTCATGACTTGGATTTATTCAAATACTCATTTCATTGCTGTATTTTGTTTTTGCAATTTGATGTTGAAGCTACCAAGTCAGTTCTCACTTCTTATCTACACAAGTTTTAGCAAATTACTTGGTAGAAAAAAAAAAGTTTTAGCAAATTACAAATCAAGAAAGTCCAACATATTTTGAAGTGCTTAATTGACTTGGCCTGATCTGTTATCATCCAAGGATTGCTCTCAGTATCATGATTGTAAAAATTTATATTTCATACATCCAAATTAATCTTTGGTGTTAACATAACAGCTTTGTGTGGCTTTGAACATCAACAAAAGAAGTGTTGATCGGGACTTGGATGTGTATCGCATCCTGCTTTCAAAGTTGGTTCAAGCAAAAGAGCTGCTGAAGGAGTATATTGACAGGTATGCATCAAACCTTTCAATGCCGTTCAATTGCTTTTCTCTGTTCCCATGGCTTTTCATGAGATATAATTAGTGAATGTAAAAACTCTAAAAAAAATACAAAAAAAAAAATCCTAGACATTACCACAAGTTTGAATTTGCAATTATATTAAATACATGTGATGCATAGTGAACATATCCAGTTCGAGCAGAATTATCTCTCTTAGAAGACACCTGTGATTACTACTAAAAATTCAACTTATGTTTCAATGTATAATTTAAATTTGAGATGTTTTACTTGATCGAGTTTGCAGTTGTGGCTCTATTACTGAGTGTCCATTTGATTTAGAATTTGATAAAATTGATTTTGAAATATTGAATGTGACTGAGATGTGTGCTTAAATTAATCCAACAGGGACTAAGTTTTTTATTTTTAAGACAGATTGACATTCTATGTAGCCCCCTTTTAGAAAACATGAGATTGCACAACTTTTTGGTGACAAACTAGCATGTGAGATCAATAGTCTCAACATTTTATTTTACTTCAAAGTCTATGTAGTCCTGAACCTAAATTCTTGTGTTAATAGTTGTGACAGATTTATAGTTACAACTTGCTTGCTTTCATCAACAAAGTTTTGATTCGTTGAAATGACATTTTGCTTCAGGGAGAAAAAGAAAAGGGATGAAAGGGCTGAACCACAAAAGGCTAATGAGGCCATCACAACATGTTTGGGACAACAATTGCCTGGTCTGTAGTTATGGTCTTCTGAAACAATCTCCTACTCAAGATAGACTTCTTATCTTTACATGTTTTCTTGTTGATCCTTGAGTTGGATAAGGCAAGTCGGAACTTCTATCATCTTGATTTTGCAGGATTTGAATCATCTAAAGTGCAGAGTACATTTCAAAGGATAAAATATACTAAAAATAAAAATTGTTATCAATGATTGAGATTTTAATAAAATGTGTAAAATAAATTAAATTTTATTATAATCTCAATCGTTGATTAATCAGCAATTATCATTCTCTACTTTATTCTATGTAGTGTACAATTTAGAGTAAACAAATCCTTGTACTTGCTGCAAATTGTAATCTTTTGTCATGATGGTGATCCACCTAAATCTTGTTTAACTAAATTCAATTAATTTATCCGTCCAACTCCGCTCGTTGTCACAAATGTATTTTGTGGTTCTCAAACGCAAGAGTGATAGCGTGTGTAGTAGCTATCACTAAAATGTTCACGTTTTAATGTGTATCACCTTTCCCATATCACTTTCACTGTTAAAATTTGCTATTACCAATCACTAATTTATAGTGTGCACCATACTCCTTTTATTATAATGGTAATTCACGGCTTTCTGTACTTTCTTACCGACACTAGTGATGAATTGATATTGTTTGAAAATTCATGTCATGTAGGATTTCTATTACACGTGAACATCTGTTTAAGATCGTCACAACTCATAACAGATTTAAACAAGGGGGACTAAAATGTAATGTTAATTTTGTCTAAGGATCTAAAGCTAGAATTTTTCCATATATAAACTAATATATAACACCAAAATAAATGAGCATAAAACAAAAAAATATATATAAACTAATCTAGAAATGAATTTAACGTATAAAGATTCAATTAATAATTAATTTAATCAAAATAAAGAAACTTACAATTCTACTTAATTTTGCGAAGTAATGTTTTTCGAAGTTTATTTTTAACAAATATAAGAAAAGCGGTGAGTTTCTTTTCTTTTTTTTCATCAAAAGGAAATTATAGTTTTACTTTTAGGAAAAAAAAATTGGAAGTGATGTGTTATGTCATGCTTTAGTTTTGTGAAGAAGGAAAGGCAATAAAAAGGCGAAGAATTTTTTCCCCAATAAAAGTAAATGGCAAGAGAGAAATTATTTGATTGAAGCGTGAGGATAACAACTGAAGAGAAAACATCCACGTGAGAAAAATAATTTTTAAGAAAAAACATCAATATTTTTTAGGATAACAACTGAAGAGAAAACATCGACGCGAGAAAAATACTTTTAAAAAAAATCAATATGACAGCATAATAATCCCCACTAACAAATAGATATATGTTACAAATAGGTATGTATTTCAACAGCACAAACTTTTATAACAAAGCAATTGTTGGATCTCAATTCTTATGTATTTCAACAGCACAAACGTTTATATCAAAGGAATTATTGCATCTCAATTCTTAATTACTATTCACATGTTCACAGACATAACGCTGCTAGAATAGATCAAATAGGTGATACAATTGATAAAGGCAACTAACAAATATTTATAAAAATCCTACTAACAGCTAAGCAGACAATGTTGTCAACTGCATAACTCTAAAGAATGGCTTTCACAATGAAAGATCTAACTAAGATGAGCAAGGTCTACCTCATCTGGGATTTTAAATGTATCTGCCGCACCAAACTTCCGGTATTCATCTGCTTTAGCTTCTTCATCATCACTATCATCTTCCTCGACATCATTATGGTGTGGTGATGACGGATCATTCTCACTTTTGGACTTGGAATCATGAGTGGCGAGCATGTTAACCTGGCCATGGTGAGAAATTTCCACCAAAACAGTATCATCGTCAACTGGGAGGGGTTGCTTCCAAGGTTCCCCATCAATCCTCATGAATGTATATTCTGCCGCACCTTTGTGAAACTCAAAGCGGATTCTGTGTGCCTAGTGCCAAGATAATTTGAAGCCATAAAATAATAATAGGTACAAAAACTCACAACTGTGCAATCAAATTTTAGAAAATATTTCAAAAAGTTTGATTTAGAAAGAAGAATGTGGCCTGGGTATCAAAAAGTACCAAAAAAATGTGTAACCACATACCTGAGCAAGGCGAGTTCCATGTCCATTTGGGGCAAGCAAAACAAGCCCATGCCAGGCATCTCTAAAACCAACCACCTCTATAAGGCCATCATCTACATATGGAGGTGTCAAATCTCTCTGTAATGCATTGAATCAAGATAGCATACTTAGAGTTTTGGTTGTTGACAAAATAATTGCATAAAAATATTGAAGACTATTAGTTATTATTACTACCACTTGTACTTCACCTTAAAACTAATATGGGGAAAAGATTTTACAAAATAAATTATTTCAGAATTAACTAATGAAGTTTACATCACGCCGCTTCATCTTGTTTGGTGTACCCCATGGATTCAATCCACCAGAAAAGCTAGGCAAGTTAAGGCATACAATTGACCTGATGCTGTATACAAAACGAAAAGAGTGTTAATAAAACAACAGATCATTGTCCCAGAAGTAAACTGGAGCAGAAAGAACAGAAGATGGACAAATGGAAGTTGATTAAATGGCCTTTTAACCAAAAATTATCCATACTCGATAAGTTGCTCATGTGATGAGACAGTAATCAACAAATAAACAAGAGAAATATCAATAAAAGCAACAAGGTTCAGAAAACATGAATAGACATGATTTGCGTAACAATAAAATTGGAAAGCTATCAAGCATAGTTAAGTGTGGCTATGGATCTTTGGTAGTTTGAAAATCCAGGAGTTTTTCCCGTAAACTGAATTTTTTATGACATTCACTTTTGTAGATATATGCTAATGAGCTTGTAGCTCAATAGACATTGGTTTTAAGACTTGCATGATGTTGACATCAGAGGTTCAATCCACCACTACACTCTTTTTCCTCTCGCCTACTCAACTGCTTATACCTCCAATATAATAAAAGAAAAGGACATATATGAGTATTTAAAATGATATACCTGGAAGGAATTTGCAAGTCTTCCCAACCACCATGCGTTTTCATGACTTTTACTTTTGCAAGATGTGCTATGTTGCTGCATTCAAAGATCAAATTGCATTTACTTAACTGGTTAAGTAACATATACTACAAAAATTCTTAAGATGGACCTATGAAGGATTGATATTGTGAGTGGTTTGGGCATATGCGTGTACCACTGACCAATCTAAACCAGCATTAAAAATTGACAAGAACTACAGATAACGAGAGACTAAAAAGCCAAACAAAACCATCTAACTCAACTGAGAAACTGGTGAACCAGCCAGTTTGTCACTCCAAACAACTCAACTGATGGAGAAAATAATTGTTCACATGTAATGTCCATGTATGGATTGTTATTATTTAGTCTACCGTTAACAAGTAACAACTGTAGGTTCTTGATGGTGGCACTGTACAAAGTAGTGCCAAATTAACTAACGATGACAAATTCATGGTTGGATGGAGAACTTGGCATTCTGAAGACTCATAGGCCAAAATAAAAAAATTAAATTCAAGATATTCTTATATTTAATTAGAGAACCAGTTGCAAGGAGTCAATTTAACTAATTTTCATAAACAGATTTGCTATATGACTCATGTAGCATTTATTACAACCATGAACTTTCATGAATTTACATGGCCCTCTGATAGATACCTAGTTACATTAGTTAGCTAATTAGGTTAGTTGGTTGAAGAAATAAGGCATGCTGCCTATAAATAGAAAGAGAGATTGAAAGGAGGAGTTAGTCAATTGGTGAGTTAGTATTGTGACTAGGGAGAGTCTTGGATCTCTGAATATCCAGGGAAATTGTGCATTCTTTCTGTTAATCAGTAACAGTATATTCTTGGTGTGCTAAATCTGAACCAGTTTCTATCATCCTCCTATATTAGATGGTTTTGCAAATTTACTGCAGTGGGAAAAAACAACCTAAAAATCATAAAAGGAAGTCTTTGTCCAATCAATCTACACAGACTGACCTGGAAGGAGGATGGAACAGAGGAGCAAAAAACCATCCTTGTGTGCATCCAAGCTTAGCATAAGTACTCTGATATGTTAAAATCAGAATAAAATCAATCACAAAAAAGTAGATCAATTACATCTCCATGGTCTAAAAGACCGAAATTATATAGGCTTTCCAATCAAGAGTGAGAAAGTCAAAAATAGTATTGTTATCAACCTTCTATGTCTATGCAATGCTTTTACGTATTTACTATGATTACTACCAAACAAAAGCATACCTGATTGACCAACTGATTCTTGAATTTTTCAGGATGCAATTTTCGTTCAGAATGAAACGCATAAGAGACTTGAGCATCCATTCCTACAATATGTAGTCATTAAAATTTTATAACAAGAGTTGAAGTAGGATACATTGATGGAATGAGGAAAAAAGAAGTCCTCGAATATATTCTATTTCCATGATCTAAAAATATTCTAAGAGATGCTAAGAATAATCAACACCATTGATGAAGGTAATCAATGAACTTCACTTAATCAGCACACTGACATAACATTATACAAATCATGCCTCCTTCATTACAAATTCATACTTTTCAGCATGCATAATGTAAGTTTTCTTGCTAAAATTAATTTAAAATGGATTTTATATTGTCAAAATTTGATGTCTTACCCAAGATTCAAGGATGTGAAAAAGACTAACTTAAATATTATATTGAAGTGTCAACTAAATCAACTAATTCTTCAGTAATTGGAACATGGAATTATAAAGTCAGCAAAGGTAAAGTTCATGTATAAAAGAACCATGAAAGCTATTCTTACCCATGCTGAAGTAATTCCAAAATCCCCCACGAAAAGTATGGAAACCTTCCTGAGGAGCAATAAGAAGCAACCATACAGTGAGTAAGAAAGAAGCCAAAACTTATGGAAACAAAACAGTTTTGAAGAACTACTTTCACTCTCCCCCCAGTTTTTACTATGTGAACTCCATTAGTTAAAAGCAAGGATAAAATATTAAATATTCAGATATGTTGTACTTGCTTGAGGAAAACAGGGCTCGTGCCTATAAAAGTTCAAAACAAATCATCCCAAAATCGGTATAATTTTAGTTATAACTTATAAACCCTATATCATCTGGTCATACTTTAATGAATTTGCCACTTATCATAGCTATGCTGAATTCCAGTCAAATCATAAAATATAGCATATGAAACTCAAGGTATCTTCCATGAAATTTAAGTTCCAAAATATATCTTCTAGTCACCACAAACCAGATGCAGATAAGATTGCAAAACAGTGAATGGTATAATCTTACCTTATTAAGTTCATCTGCCTCTGATACACGATGGAAGGCATGCAAAGAATGTGGTAACTCAAGAGGAGGGATTGGATCACAGGGACCTTGTTTTGGAGCCCTCATCCGCATAAGAATGTGCCAGCTGAGGGTATAAGCAATAACCATTTGTAGAACAAATCAATTCAAAAATTAATAAATATCTTGAACAAAGAGTATCCATTAAACAGTAATCATATATTTACTTTGAATTAAAGGGCATTAAGGACATGGGGAGTCAGTAAGGGACAAAACTAAATCTCAAAAGAAGAAAAAAGGACTACTACTACTAAACTAGAAAAATCACTACTAGGCCCCATAAGAGAACAAAATAATGAACAAAAAAGAGTGAATGAAATAATAATGTTAAATAACAGCTAGCTTGACAGTGTAAGATTAACAAGGTATGTAAACACGACAGAAGAATCTCTTATTGAACTGGTATCCACAAAATGAAAATTAAATTAGTAAATCATAAGCTTTCAGTTTGGATATCCGAATAATCAATTAATTATACATTTACTGGTATTGCAGCGATCCCAACTAAAATGCCTTTAACCCACACAAAATCAATTAGGATCACAATCATAACCAGGCAATATACAAATACAAATGTATTACATTCAATAATAAGCGAGCCTGAAGAATATCCTCAATAGTAGGAAGGAAATGGAACTTAATAACTGAACTATTCAAGTAGCAGAACAACAGAATAATACTTAATGGTAAGATGAAAGAATAGAACCAAAATTCATTACTTGTCTATTTTCATTTCCTTAGCTTTCATTACTTGATCTAGAAATGACTTGACCGCCTGTTCATCCGTCCCTGGGTTCTTCTTCCCCTGCAATAAAGCAGCAGAAAAAAATGTGTTTCATAGTTTTTTATTAAATAAATACTTTCTGATAATGTTTATCATCACAATCGCAGCAACTACTGAACTGAAGAAAATTCCCTTCACTACTACTCAAAAGTGAAGGACATAGTAGGAACCACAAATCTTCATATATACAGGGAAACATAAACACTGCATGCTATTTTTTATTTTTTATTTACTTTTAATAAGTAAATGGCAGACATGCAAAAAGTTCAGGAATAAACCAGCATAATATTTTTAATCTTAAAGACCATCCAATCAAACAAAGAGCAGGAATCAAGACAATTAAAATCTTTTTTGGTGAAACTGTAGCTCTAAAACTAGCAAATCACTACAGAGTCAATATAACATTTTACAAGTAATTCAAAGCTTCATTAAAAGCACGTAATATCAAACAGCAATTTCGTACCCAACCAAATGCAAATGGTAGATTATTCCCTGTGCCCAACGGAACCGTGGCAATGGGTGGCGGATGAGATAATTTGAGATCACAAACAACTCCAAGTAGCCAGCCTGCTGTTCCATCACCCCCTGCAACCTAAAGCCAAACTAAATATAAAAACTGGAGAGAAAAAAAAAACTATTTTTATATAAAATTGCTTCCAGGAAAAAGAAAAAAGAAAAAAACTATGATGTTAATTGTTGCAGCTCTAATTGAAACATGAATTGATCAAACTCAAAAGGAATTTGAACTCACAATTAATCTCAACTTCTCCATAATCTGTATAGCAATATGATCGCCTTGAAGCCTGAGGTTTTCCAAATTCGCATAGATCCTGCTCAGAACCTTATCAGGAGCCTCTTCCCCCAAGTCGAAAACCTTAACAAAAAAAAAAAAACGCTATGTTCAGTCGTGCATAACAAGATCATGAACTTGAATATTCTAGAAAGATCACACTCTAACAGCACCTGGTTTTCGTTAAGAAGCGCACGGTACGTTTTCAAGAGTTCTCCTCCTAGCTGGCCACCACTCCTTGAGTTAACGAAAACGAGCACCGGACACTTAGGTCCTTCGATATCGATGTTGCTTCCTTCAACCACGGAATCCGGCACGAGAACGTGGCCCGGGATCCAAAAGTCCCTCAAGGAATTGGCGTCGCTGTGAGAAGCCATTGCCGCATTCAGAAAGCGCGTTTGCAACACGGAGATATCAACAATTGCTTTCAGTGTACGTTACTGAAGCTGTTGTCAAATTCAGCAGTGATCGTTAACACGAAGCGATTGAGCATTGAAAGTGCTTAATGAGTGAAAATTGTGAAATTCTGTTGGTGAAATGTGGCTGATTACCTGGATCTGAAGCAGCACTGAGTTCCGAGAAAACAGCGGGGGCGAGTTGACTCGGTGTGATAAGGAATCGGAAAGGATTGGTGCATTTTTATTGGCGGGTCCCTTGCCTTGTGATCAAATAAGGAAACTGAATGCTGACGTGGTAGGACTCTGATACTCTGCAACCAGAATATAACGCTTTCACGCAGTAAACTAATCACGATCGTTGATGAAGATCCAACGGATTATGTTTTTTCTCGTAAATTAGATTTCAAATATGCATACGAAAATCCAACCATACGATCTTTCTTAAACGGTGTTTAGTACACAACTGCGTGATTGTGTGAATGCATGAAATCTTTGGTCCAGTGGATTAAATAGACGGAAAAACATGCCACAACTATATAAGCTTTAACCATAACATACGGTTTATATTGATTTTTTTTTATAAAAAAAAACAAAAATATCTAAACTAAACATAAAATATATTATATGGTTGTAAAGTCAATTGTGTTGCACAAGACTGTGATGAAGTGTGCTACTTACTGTTCCTGAATTTTCATTGCCTTCAACGTACTCTGGGAATTGCCTAGCCTCTTGGCTTGTGGGAATGAAAAGGAGTGAGATAGTGGGAGAAAATGGGATCTTTTGGGGTGGCAAATGATATTAAAAAGCAAATCAGACATTCCAAGAGAAAGGTTCAAATGTGGATGTCAAAATTTAGAGCAGTGAAACCAGGTAAAGCTGTGTTAGTGGTTGCGGGGTCACCCAAATTGGAAGTGTACGAGACTGATTTTGGATGGGGTAAGCCAAAGAAATCTATCTCAGCTAACGCACGTTGAATCATTAGGATCAATTTCTCTTTCTGATTGTAGAGACGGAAAGGAGGAATTGAGGTTGGATTGGCGCTTGACAAGATTCGGGTGAATAAGTTCGTCAACATCTTAGAAGATCAACTCAATAATATTTAATAAATTCTAAGGGGATCGTTCACGAGCTTACACGACCTGTATCCATTGAATAATGTTGGTCATCACTTTCTCAATTAAATAATGTTGTATTTATAGAAATCTAAAATGAGTTTGGAACACAAACTATTTTAGATTTAACTTTTGAATAGTTATTATAAAGAAAAATGTATAATAGACACTCGTTAACATATCCAACATGTAGAATGAGAAATAAAAATTAAAAAATATATTAATATAATAGAATTTGTAACGTGATAAAAAAATAAAAAAAAATATATTATTAAACGATTTAAAATATAATTTAAAAATGTGGTTCAATCTAGTAAGCCAAACCGATTCAATTAGGATCACATGACATAATTAGACTGATTTAGTTATTGGATTGATTATGCATCTAACCCGAGATGACCCAATCAGGTCAAATCCTATCGATTTGAGATAAATCTAATGATCCAGACCAGCTTTTAAAACCTGTCTTGTGTAAAAAAAATTAAAAAAAACTCCAAAATGCTAAAAAAAAAATAAGGAACTTATGTAATTGTATTATCGAATTATTATTTGTAAACTTATATTATTAACTTTAATATTTTAATTGTTATTTTATATTTTGAGGTATAAATGAATTTTTTTAAATTAAATAATATTAATTTTATACTTATATGTAATAGATAAATATATAATTTTAAATTTTTTAATATATATCCGATTAAATCGAATCAAGATCTACCGATTAAACGAGTGACCTATTAGCTGAATTGAGTCGATAACTTAATCGAATTTGATAACTTTCGGTTTAAAATAAAGTTATATTTTTGTATCAGTTCTATATTATAATTGTCAACGATTCTTTTTCATATACAAGGACAACACATCACAATATATAGTTAGATGATTATATATTTGAGTTAAATTGAAAAATAATTCGAAGTTATCTTTTCCAACATAATAATGTCATATTGTACTACGTTAGCAAAAATGTGGCTCTATTGTATGTATTAATAGCTGGAAGCCTGCAAGTCATGGAGAAATAAACAGAAAAATGAGATGAAAAGAGAAAGTAGAGATTGAGTAATATTTTCCAAATACACCCTGCATTAACTATTTTAGGCATCACTCCACGGACCACAAATGTCAGTTATACAATTTTTTTTTATTTAACACATTGTTTTTCAGGTAAGTATATCTAGATTAGTGTACGGTTATTCAATTAATATAATCTAGATATTTAACACATTTTTTTATGGCCATTCCAAAGGGCAGCGGGATCTTAGACAAGGGGATGAATAGGTTCATCGGTATCTTTGAAGAGCAACTCCATAATATTAATAAATTCTGAGGGAACCATTCATTCGGATGAATAGGTTCATCAGTATCTTTGAAGAGCAACTTCATCACTATCTTTGAAGAGCAACCCCATAATATTAATAAATTATGAGGGAACCATTCATTCGGATGAATAGGTTCATCACTATCTTTGAAGAGCAACTCCATAATATTAATAAATTCTGAGGGAACCATTCATTCGGATGAATAGGTTCATCAGTATCTTTGAAGAGCAACTCCATAATATTAATAAATTCTGAGGGAACCATTCATTCGGATGAATAGGTTCATCACTATCTTTGAAGAGCAACTTCATCACTATCTTTGAAGAGCAACCCCATAATATTAATAAATTCTGAGGGAACCATTCATTCGAATGAATAGGTTCATCACTATCTTTGAAGAGCAACTTCATCACTATCTTTGAAGAGCAACTCCATAATATTAATAAATTCTGAGGGAACCATTCATTGGGATGAATAGGTTCATCACTATCTTTGAAGAGCAACTCCATAATATTAATAAATTTTGAGGGAACCATTCATTCGAATGAATAGGTTCATCACTATCTTTGAAGAGCAACTTCATCACTATCTTTGAAGAGCAACTCCATAATATTAATAAATTCTGAGGAAATCATTCATTCGAATGTAAGTTAATTTATCAATATCTTTGTGTTGACTGAAAAAAATAATTATCATTTTATTAAAATATATATTTCTAATTAACAAGATAAAGTTCAACCTTAAATCTGCGTTACCTATCTTATTAGAAATATTTATTTTAATAAAATGATAATTACTTTTTCAGCCAATACTAAAGTTTAGAATTAATTTGTATGTTAAAAATAATGAGTTTAATTTTCTTTGGTATAGAAGCTTTTATATTATTGAATAATTAGAAATTGTTATGTCTGGAGTGTGAGAAGGTGGATGAGGTGCTGAAACTAGTCCTTATATTGTTTTGATTTGTTTCAAATTAGTTGTTATGACTTGGCGAGGTGACTATTTGCTTGTCCAAATGAAGTCCGGAATTTATAAAAGATACTTTCACATTCAAGTCAGTTAATATTCTACTGAAGTGATACTACCAGACTATTTATTAGTCATATTAGTTGTATTTAATTTGTAGAAGCCTTAAATGATATGTATATCTTGATTCCTCAATATAAGACCTAAGACTTAAATATTTTCATGTAAAGTTTGGAAATGAAATTAGATATAACATTATAACTTCTGAATAATTTTTATGAATGCCATTGATATTTTTTTTCATATATGATAATACATCAAGATTTATATGTTCGATTGTGATCCATATTTAAAACATTGGTCATCAGTGTTTTTGAGGACCTGGGAAGTGTTTCACGAGATTTATGCATTGTGTAGGTCGTTTATGGTGAGCAAGTTTATGGCGTGGTTTGGTTTTACCAAATTTTAAAAAATAAAATAAAGAAGACGCTAATGTTGTTAGAATTCCTGGTTCAAAAGATACCGTTAAAGAAAAATATAAAACTGAAAGAGGAATATATTGATAACGACAAAGGTAATCACAATATTATTACATAAGCCTTTTTATATATAGGCTAATTACTAATCACTAATTAACTACATCTCAAATAGGACTCCACAAGCTCAAAGGTGTTCACAACTTTTCTAGCTCGCAAAAGATTAATACAAGCCCAAATCAAATTAAAGGAAAATTCAAAGAGAAAAATTAGAAATATATATCCACTAAAAATCTCATGAAGAAAGCTTAACTATAATGGCAGAAGAAGCTGAAATCATCAAAAGGCACAAGGCAAAACATTCACTAAGTAAAAACTTTACCTCAAAGTTTAACAACATGATAAGAGCACAAATTAATGAGAATTCTTAGTGCATGTTTAAATGAGTGTTGGCAAAAATAATTTTGAATAGAATTAATTTTGAAGTAATGTGATTTATGTTTGGATATTTTTATTTTAAATTTATGAGTAAAACTCAATACAAATTTTTTGATCTAAATGCAAAAGTTACTTATAGTTATTTCAATTTGAAATTAATTCTTAACTTTTTTTAATCTGAAATTAAACATATAAAAATATATCTAGAATTAATTTTAAATCCCGAATTAATTTTTCAACATCAAACAAACATGTGAAAATAATTTTAGCATCGAATAACTTCTTTTAACTTCTTTCAAAATTGTCTAAAATCTTCACAACTCTGGGCCGCCCAGGGCATTACACCTTCAGCCTAAGCCCAAGATGTGGACCTTGTAGGTGATGGACCATAATTTAATGAGTAGAAAAAATATTATGTGTGGTACGTAAAACATATCATTTTTAACAAAATTGTGTTATTCTTTGTATATAATATACGTTTACATTTTAGAATACTTACATAAGGGTCTCTCATCTGTTATTTCATCTTGACCTTATAAAATATCAAGACTAGCCATGGCGATGTAGGAAGTCTATTAAAAAATGAAAAAAAAAATTATAACTACATTGCCTACCTCTAATGCAATATTCCATTATGATAACTACATACTATACACAGAAATTACACAAAAATTTATTTGATTATTATATATGTAATACATTCGTATATTAGAATACAAGTGTTAATGTCTCTATTACAATGACCAAAGTGAAAGCAACATATAGTTTATTATTTTCGTTGTATCTAATGGGAATTCAATCCTTTCTTTCGAGATAACTCCTGCTATCTTTTGTTTCACATTTATGTAATTATAAACCTTCAATTAATTTGTATTTATTCATAGCCGATGCTAAAGTAATATTTATCGTCGACTTTAATTCTTTAGATAGTGTGACCAACATCTAGTAGTGAACTTTCCTATAGTGTGTCAACTCAGAGATTCAATTTTTAAGAGATCTTTGAAAGCTCAGCTAGATAAGAAAATTATACAAAATTTATTATGAAACAATTATTTTTTTAATCTTTTTACATTTTAAAAGTTAATTTACAGGTAGAATTAGTTTGTAAGTTAGTTCATAAGTTTCCTAGATATTGCCTTGGGAGCAAACAGATAAGCAGTAATATGAGGCCCACAGCAGCAGCAGTGACTTAGACTAATAATTAAGTTATTTATAATTCAGAAGTTTCATAGTTTCCTCCCATCACTTGCCCAGAATCTGAATACTAGCTAGAAATTCCTCAGTCATTACATCTTTCTATCACTTAGTTTTTCTTGTAATGACTCTGGGCATATTTTGATAATTACGCAGACTAATAATGTATGTACTATAATTTCATGTTCCGTTTGAGAGCAAATCGGTCACATGGAAACAGCTGTTTAGAAAAATACACTGGGAAAACGAATTGCCTTTATTTTCCTACAATAGCTTGAATATTGACGATTTCCAGTGTATCAATTGTTGAAAATGATTATTAAAATTGTACTTAAGTGCGTTTGGATAAGTTTTTTTAAAATATTTTTATAGTATATGTTTTCTGGAAAAAATTTAAATTATTCTTTATGATCGATTGATTTATACAGATGATAATATTGAATTTATTTTTAAGTTTTTATTTTAAATATTTAATAATTATAGAATTTAGAGGATAAAGACAAATGGATAGTTTATATTTTACAAGTCAATAACCATTAAAATTTAAACTAACGAATAAAGTTTATATCACAATTTAAATTGTCATTGTAAATCTTAGATATAATATTTTGTATATTAAAATATATTTATTTATTAAGAATTTTAATTATAATATAGTTTATATGTTAAAATATTCATTTATTAAAAATTTAATTATATAAAATAAATACTTATTTTGAGCAATGCAAATAATAAAATACTAGTGCTAGTTCTCATTATTTCAATCCACATAGGCTAATTAAAAGCTTGAGTCTTCCTTGTGAGAGATGCTCACATTTAACATTCTACAATTTGTCACGAATAAAATTTCCTTTAAAAAAAGATACTTGTAAAATAAATTCCCTTTGAAATAAAAAAGTTATAATTATTTCAATATACTCCTACACTATATATAAATTAGAATATATAATTTGGAGAGTAAGACTCTCACTCTTTCAAATAAACATTTTTAATAGAAGAAAAAAAAATAGATGTACGTACTTTCTTTATGTGTTTTTATTGTTGTTATTCAATCATAATTTTGAAATTTCATCTCAATTATATGTGTTGTAAAAGTTTGTATTAAATGTTGACATAAATTATTTAGATGAAACTCTAGCTCTAAACACCAAAAGTACATAAGAAATTGTAGTTAAGTTTTGTACTTATCAATATTATCTCTTTGGCTTAATTTTATATTTTATCTTCAATTTTTTATGTTTTTGGTGAATTTTATAAAAAAAAATTAATTTGACATGTTTTATTTAAAACTTTTAAAAATAATTATAAAATTTACCTTCCGTTCATTAATTTACTAGCAACAGAGTCCACAAAAGTTGAGAGATAAATTTGTCAAAAAATAAAAGTTGGAGATATAAAAGATCCAATTAAGCCAAAACTAATAACATACTGCATTAGCTAGTTAGCCAATTAACAAAGAGACAAAATTTGTTTGGGACAAATTCGTTTAAAAGGAAAATTTTAAAATAAAATATGAAAATAAACTTATCTTTTTCCCCCCTCATTTGGATGCGCTTTCACATACTACCATGCAATTAGCCCAAAACATTCTTTCAATCATCTCAAATTATACTCCTTTTATTTTTATTATAATAATATTAACAATTAAAAATAACTTTATATGATAATTTAAATTGATATAATAAATTTAAATTATTTTATATATTTGAAATTATTACTCATCTTAAATTTAGATTCGGGTTTGAATTTAATTCAACCTCAAATATTATCTCATCTCATGATACAAATATTTTGTCTTCTAACTCTAAGATTTTAGACATATCACTAAATCTAATTAATATCTTATTAGAATTTAGATTTGAATTTAATTTAATTCCAAAAGGTAAACCGTGAAAATTATCTCACTTTCATATGCTACTTTGATTATATTACTAATATTTTAATAATCGCGATAATCTGAGTCTTTACCGTCTCCGTCGATTCTGTTAAAAAAAAAAAAATCTCTGTCGAATTTCCAATATTCTTATAAACTTCCAGCCTTTTAATTAAACCGATTACACACACAGGACTAATTCTTAGTCTAGGCATCAATAGCCAATATAAGATATCTAACAATATATTACAAACATAAATTATAATTTATTTTAGATTTTAGATTTAAATATATTTTTAACCGTTTGAATAATTTTTTTTCTAAAAAAGAATTTACTTTTATTAGTCACTCAAATTTCTAATTTTTTTTTAATATTTCTTATTCTTTATATTAATGGTATCATAATTTGTGACAATTTATTATTATGAAAAATATTTTTTAATTTATTTTCTTTAAAATTGATTTATGACTGTTTAAAATAATTAGAATATGCAAAAAATCATGATAATTTCACATCTATTTTTTCATTCTCTTTAAAATCAACATAATATATAAAAAAATAAACACCAAAAGTAAAATTTTTTGGTAGTTTCACATTGTCAAGAAATCATTTTTAATAAAAAAACAGAAAATAAATTTTTGCGCTTAAAAATTGTTATAAATTATGAAATCATAAACACATTCAACAAAAAAGGACAAAATATATTTTTTTCAAAAATTTGAGGAATTAATGAAAATAAATTACTTTTTAAGGACTAAAAAATAATCACTTTAAATTAAAAATATATTTAAGTGTTTATTTTATATATTTATAATTATTTATTCATTATAAATTTTAATCATATAAAAATAAATATTTATTCTCATGATAAGCTACAATGATATACTAGGGCGGCTTCTAGGGTGGAGAATCTGAACAAACTCGCACCATGAGAAATAAATCTGGTGCGTAGAACATGAGATTGTCTGCACCGTATTGTTATTATTTTTGAGGAAAAAAAAGTAGAACATGAGAATATTGTTCCCTCTTCCTGTTACGGTTCTTTTTCTTGATTTTGTTTCCACCTGACTCGTCGCTGCAAGCCCATCCTCTTCCACTATTCTACCTTTTTATTAATTAATTAACGATGCAAAATGAACGTAAAATCCTCACTATGGCAAGCAACTGAGAATGAGAACAGAAAATATTCAAAACCGTGCAAAGATAGTTCAAAGGTTTTATGTATCAAATTTTAAAATCTTATATATGAAAATTCAAAAAGTGGAAAGAGCGAAAAGCATATAAGCTAAGAAGAAATAGCAAGGAAAGAGAAAGCAGTGTATCACTAATCTAGTGCATGCCTCTCTATGATAATATTATGCATATCTCTTGAAAAATCCTAATCCCAGTTATAGGTTTGTTTCCCATGGTGGGTCATTTATTGAGGTCTCTCACCCTAGAAGCCGCCACTATTCTTCTAGTTACAACTAACCCACAATGCGCTGACTTGTTCAAAGACATCCCCCGATCGTAAAATTCGTTGCACTTTCTATTGTCTTAGATTCCATAACTAAGAGTTGTAATTTTATTTTACAGGCACGCTGACTTAGAAGACCAAAAACTTCAAAGTCAGAATCATTTTCCACAAAACTAGACGTGGCTTATACGTTTTGCCCACAAACTTCAAGTTTTGAATCCAACAACCACACCAGAAAGACACCAGAAAGAGAGTACTATATTTATATCATTACCTCTCTGGTTCTCTTCATGCATGCATATCGTTGAACAAAAATGGAAGAAGCTAGAGCACAAAAGCTTGTTGAGAAATCTGAGGTTTCACCAGCTACAAGCACCACAACTTCTCTTCCCCTCACATTCCTTGACTTGTCTTTGGCAGGTCCTGTTTATGTGAGACGCCAATTCTTCTATCACTTTCCCCACCACACAGAAATTTTCTATGAAACTACACTCCCTTCTCTCAAACACACTCTCTCCCTTACCCTTCAACATTTCTTCCCTCTTGCTGGAAATCTCCTTTGTCCACCACCACCTCACAAACCCTTCATTCGCTGCACCGATGATGACACTGTCACCTTAACCATCATCGAGTCCAAAGCGGATTTCAACCATCTCTCTTCCAACCACCCCAAAAATCTCAAAGATTTAGGTCACTTGGTTCCAAAGTTGACATGCACAACCATGCATGAAGAAGACACGTTCATTTTCCCAATTGTGGCCTTGCAAGTCACGGTTTTTCCCAACAATGGCCTTTGCATAGCTATCACTTATTGCCACGTGATGGATGATAGGTGTTGCGGTCATTTCATGAAGTCTTGGTCTTCCATTTGTCGAAGCGGTGGAGTTGACTTGACCCTTGTGGAGAAGTCACCACCTTGCTTTGATAGGAAAATATTGAAGGACCCCAAAGGATCACTCGAGGCTATTTTCTTGAGAGATTACTTTCAAGAGAGGTCAACTTGGAAGGACAAACTCATTGGTCAAACTCCTAAACACGTGTGTGATGATGAGGACTTTCTTAAGGCAACTATTGCTTTTGGAAGAGATGATATTGAGAGCCTCAAAAGATATGTGCTGAATCATTGGAAAAAAAATGCTGAACTCAAAGCGCCACAATATCTATCAAAATTTGTGGTAACGTGTGCTTTCGTGTGGGTTAGCTTGGTTAAAGCAAAATATAGAGATGATGATGAAGGGGAAGAGATGAAAGAGGAGTACTTTCGTTTTGCAGCAGATTGTAGAGATCGCTTGGATTACCCTATACCAGAAACGTACTTCGGAAATTGCTTAACGAGATGTTATGCAGTGCTCAAGCGGAAGGAGCTAAAGGGAGAAGGTGGTTTTGTGAACGCAGTGAAGGCCATTGCAAGAGCAATAACTGATATGAAAACTGAACCTCTTAGAGGTGCTGAAAACTGGAGGGCATTATTTAGGAAGATGTTTGTATTGGGAAGTACTGTGCTAGTTACAGGGTCACCTAAGTTCAGTGTTTATGAGACTGACTTTGGATTTGGAAGACCTACCAAAGTGGAGATGGTACATTCCCCTAAGTGTATGTCTGTTGCCGAAAGTGGAGACAAAGAAGGAGGATTAGAGCTTGGCTTGGTATTTAGAAGTGGGGAATTTGAGTATTTCATTTCTGTCATTGAGCAAGGATTTGTAGCATTAAAATCCTAAATGTATGTGTGCATTGTTTTCACTTTCCAGTTGTTCAACGTTGTAATGTGCAATTTAATAAAGGACAACATGGAGTATTGTTCTTTTTTTTTTGTGTGTGTGTGTGTGGTTGTGATGCTAGTGAAAAATGTTGCAGTGTTGGGACTTGGAATAATTAAAAAAAAAATGTTGCATTTTACGTACTTTATCTTTTAGCTTTGGTTGATGGGGCTTATTTAAAGTTGTGGATCAAAGAGCGCAGCTAGATGTTGTAAGAGGAACAGTTTGATTATGACTCAAGTGTGTTGAAATATTGAAAGATTTTTGCAGTTACTAGTTGGGTCTTTTGATGAACTTGCTTAATAGTTAATAGTATGGTCTCCAAATTTTATTGATCTTGCATGTAACTGCGCGCGTATCCTGTTGATTTATCTTCAAATATTTTTGTCTATATCTGTTTTCAAATTATCTTTATATACCTCTTTTAAAAATTCAAAATGACATATAACAAATTTGCATTTCTCTCGACTGGTTATAAAAGCAAGGTACAAAGAGTTTCTTAACATCTTCCACCTTTAGGGGATATAATATAATAATATAATTTCATATATGAAGTTTTCATCTTTTTTTTAATATAAATATCTATTATGTGGTTTAAATATATAAGACATATAATTTCATGTATAATTTATATTTATTTATTATATAAATATTTCTCCTTAAAATTTTTATGTTGATTGTTATTTATTTTAATTATACGATGTGAATATTTTTTTTTCAGTTTTTATGATATATAATTAAATATAATAATAAAATTTAAATATTAAAATTGACCAGTGGAATGCAGGCTAAAATAGTAGTTTCTTCTCAAATTGGAATTTGCTCATAGAAATGGTTTTACCTTTCTATCGTTTTAAATATAAATTTTAAAGTAAAAATCAACCATGTTAATTATATAACAGAATATAATTCAATAATAATAAAGGTTATTAAACGATATATCTTTTATAAATTAATTTATATGGTGTTTTCAATTTTATCAGTAATTTCACATTTAAATTTTATACAGTTGGATTAAATGTTTAAAAAGAGAATTTTATCTCTTACAGCTCAACGTTATCTTTCATAAAATATATCTATACACTGTGGTCCATTTGCAGCTCTATATATCCACTACCTGAAAATGTTAAAAAAATCGTTAAAATAAAATACTACTATATTTTTAAATTATAAAGAGGCTAAAGCATAAGATTTAACTCATCTAAATTTGTCAAGGTCTAATTTAGTTGGCACATATAAAAAAATACCTCATAATACTGTCTATGATTCTCATGTATAAAGAAAATCCCCACCTTTTTTTTTAAAAAAAAAAGGCCATTGCATAAAAACTATTAAATGTCGTGCCGTAATGAAGAGAAAAATAAATGAAATGCTATTGCGGCTACGAAACAAAGTCCATTATTGGCTTCAACACGTATCTTCACAGACAAGCCCAAAGATTACAGAAGTGGAGATTATGACTTTTGATTTTTTTTTAAAGAAAATTATTATCTTCACAGGCATTAGTTGCACGTATCTTTGACATTTTGAGTGAAATAGAAATATACTTTTTTTTTTTACTGCAAATAGAAATATACTTAACGTCCAAAATGCTATTTAATACTTAATAATTGAGTAACGAGAAAAATCGAGAAAAATTACAGATGATAATAAGCATTGTTCTTATTGGATTTGACGGAATCTTTGTGAGCTTTTGCACGTACAATGGTGGGGTGTACGCTCAAATTAGCTATGTAAAATCATACACGTTTCAAAATATATGTTAGATTTTGAACCTTTCATGATTTTCTTTTATAAACGTGAAATTAGATGATAAAATTTTAATTTTTCTTCTAACATAATGTAAAATAAAAAAAATATGATTTTATCTTTCCTCTAATAATAGATAACATTTGATTTTATGGGATATCTAGCTCTATCTTTTTTTATATATAAAAGATAGAGTTTTCTCTTAACTTAGTTAAATTTTTCTGAATTCGAGTAGCTTGTTCGATCGGCCACTAAATACAAAGGTATGCCGAGTATGAAGTATATAAGTCCCTTCAAGCTTTGAAGCTGACTATATGAGCTTTTTATGTATAAGAAATAGTCTTAAATCCTCAACTTGACTTTATTATCGTCTAGCTGAGTTCGAGTGTTAATTACAAGTCTGGTTATAGTCGAACTTGAGAGAGGTCTTCTTTGACAAAGTTTTTAACTTAGTCACGAAGGAATTTGAATAGTTAGTACCGAGTTGAAATGGTTACGAATTCAAAGTGACATCTTATCAACTCTTATATTGATTCAAACACATTTAAAGTTATTGCACATTTTCAAGAAAGACACGATAATTGTGTTTTTTGAAGTTCAAAACATCATTGAGATTCCCAAGGATCATGCCAACTGTTGATTTGTCTCCTAAAGGGGACATCTAAAGGTTCGACGAATGGATGCTCCCTTTTGACTACCAGAAGCTTCCATATATAAGACTATAAAAAGGTTGAGAAACCTTTTCTTCTCCCACTCGTTTGCTTCTATGTTTTTTTTGTTCACCCAAATTCCATTATCTTCGATCGATTCTTTCTCTTCGGTCTCTTTTTTTTTCGTCACCCTTTTGCCTCCCACACTTTTAACCCTTTTTCCTATTAGGTATTTAGCGTTGGCTTGACCGACGTTAAATTGAGTAAAAATATATAGTCATTAAACATGTATTTGACGTCAACTTAAGTGAAACTGTGACATAGGATATAGTCATTAAATATATATTTGACATCGACTTAAGTGAAAATATGACATAGAATCTAATTATTAGACAAGTATTTAATGTCGTCTTGATCGACACTAAATACCTGACAAGGATAGAGCATATCAGGGTGGCATCTCATGCCATAGGACAAATAAAAAATATAAGATGTCACTTAGGATTGCACTTCTTGCATCTTATGTGATAAAAATCTCTCATAACATGTAAATTTTTTTTATAAAACAACCACTTTGATAATTAATTTTACAAAATGACCGATTTTGATAAATAAGTCATCATAATGACCCAAATATTAAAATAACCTTAATCTTATTAGTTATGTGCATATAAACATTTATTACGTGTGATATGATGTTATTGGAAGGAAATACTGAGAAATGGTAAGTATTCAAATTAGATATCTGAATAATTGTTTTACTACTAAAAAATTACTTTTAAAGATGATTATTTGTGACTTTTTATGATAATTTTCAACCGTTTATTACCACAATTTTAATGATGAAAATTTTAATAAAATCGTTGTTAAAACTTGTTTTTTAATAGTGCTTTAAGCAAAAAATAATTTAATCGAGACTATAAACATAGATCACGACTCTCTAATATTTTTATTTGAAAAAAAACTCAAATATTTTCTCTCGACCAGACCCTTACCGTTAATAACTCTGCAATCTCAATCAACATTATTGTTTTGGTAAAACTTTATTATAAGCTTAATCATTCTTTCACATGATATATATATATAGAGATAAAACGTTCTCTCTTCACAACCTCTATTGTATTCAGAAACAGATGGCTCAAGAAATGAAAGAGCCTGCAGTGAACATCATAGAGCAATCTCAAGTTGCTCCCCCACAAGATTCCCTTCATTCAACCATTCTCCCCCTCACTTTTCTGGACATTCCATGGTTCCTAACCCGCCACGCCAGACGCATCTTCTTCTATGAGTTTCCCTTTCCTACCACCCACTTCCTCCAAACAGCACTTCCCACCCTGAAACACTCTCTTTCCCTCACTCTCCAACATTTCTTCCCCTTTGCCTCTAATCTCATCCTCCCTCCACGTCTCCATGTCCCTTACATCCGTTACCTTAACGGCGACTCTGTCTCGTTCACTGTCTCAGAGTTCAGTCCTGCAAACTTCACGCTTCTCACGTCAAATTCCCCTCAAGATGTCAATGACTGGCAACCCCTTGCTCCGGCATTTCCCTCGCCACGCACTACACACGACGGCACGTGCGAGTTCCCCCTCATGGCCATTCAGGTAACGGTGATACCTAACTCTGGATTCAGCATATGTGTTATCTTCAACCACGTTGCAGGAGATGGGAGAACCCTTCATCATTTCATGAAGTTTTGGGCCTCAGTTTGCAAGGCCAAAAGGGATTGGATTTCCCTGCTCTGTGCTCTACCCTATATGCTCCGTTTGGGAGTGAAAGACCCCAAAGGGCTCATGCACGTTTACGTGCAAGAGATGAGAAATTCAGCGTTGCAAAATAAGCATTTCGGAGGGTTTTTACGTGGTGTTTACGCTGACAAGGTACGTGCCGCTTTTATGTTTAGTAGAGAACAAGCTGAGAAACTAAAGAAATGGGTCTCTCTTAAATGTAACAGTTCAGGGACTTTACATATATCAACCTTTGTAGTGACATGTTCTTTGATATGGGTGTGTATGCTCAAATCAGAACAAAAGGAAGAGGAAGGTAATAACTATGTTACAAAAGGTTACTTTGATGAACCATGCAACATTGGATTTTCCGCAGACTGTCATAACCATCCTCAGTTTTCATTACCTTCAAACTACTTTGGGAACTGTTTGATCCCTCTCCTCACAACCCTAAAGAGGGGTGAGTTGGTGGGACAAAATGGGATTGTTGCAGCTGCAAATGCCATTGAAAGGAAGATTAGAGATTTCAAGAGTGATGCTTTGAGATTGGCTGAAACAACGATGTCAGATATTAGAGGCTTAGGGAAATGTGGTCAATCTCTTGTGGTGATTGTTGGCTCGCCGAAACTTACTGCGTACAACACTGACTTTGGATGGGGGAAGCCCATAAAGTCAGAAGTGGTGAATCTTGATTCTGTGCGAACAGTTTCTCTCACTGATTGTAGAGACCAAGAAGGTGGAATTCAGGTTGGAATAGTACTCGAGAGGATTCAAATGAACAATTTCACTAACATCTTGGAAGAACACCTTAGTCATATTGCAGTTCTTGACTAATTAAACCATCCACGTATTAGTCATAACATGTATCTTTCACGCCATGCATTTGTTTATTATTTAATGGTTTTAAATACTATACTAAATAGTAAGAGTATTGTTACAGTTATTGGAAAATAGCTGATTGTTATTTGGTACGAAAATTCAGCTTCAAACTTTTCGTCAAAAACTGTATTCTACCTGGCTCATTTTTTTATTGGACAATCATGTAACTAAATAAATATAAAACAAAATTAGAAAAAGTCGGCAGAAATCATCCCAAAGTTCTTCGTACAAAATATTTGTTTATTAAAATTTGTACCAAACATCATTATTCTAAGGGTAGAAGGAAAATTTGCCACCTAATGTATGTCTTTAATTTAATTGTTACATAATTTGCACGCAATACTAGACTGCAACTTTTGCTAACATTTCCTACTATGACAATATTGATGGTCTTGGTGCATTGAAGGATTTACAATATTAATAAATTATTTTTTTATACCTAAAATAAAATAAAAAAATTACATAATGGACATGAGCAGATTAAGACACTCAATAATACTAGATAATATCATTAAAAGATAAAAAATGAAAAATTAAGATAAATAAAAGTTGAAGAAAAAAAATGAAATACTAAATCCTTTAAATACATAAATATAAAAGTTAAAAAAATACTTTCTTAAGAAAAGTTTATTTATAGCATTTAGGCTATTAAAACTTGAGATAATTGCATTACGCTATATATTAACTAATTAATTATATCAATTTAATCTATGCATGAAAGTATATGGGGATAGTGATTATATATATATATATAATATTCGTTAAAATCAAAGATAATAACAGAATTTCACACGTCTTATTCAATTTAATTAATTGAGTTAGATTCCTTATGAAACTCTGGTTACTATAAATTTTGGTGCTTTAAAGCAAATTAAATAGTAGTGACTACGCCTTGGTAGTGTAGGATTGAGTTTTGGTTCAATTTTCATTTTCTGGTGCTTTGACAATATATGTTTTGTTTTTATACAGGGGTCGGTAGTCCTATTAATGCATTTTTCTCATAACAAAATTAATAAGTAGTGGGAATATAATTACTTTTTTAAAATGATAAATATTTTAAGACAGATTAAAATAAATGAAGTTATAAATAACGTAAGACGAAGAAAATTCGAAAGAGACCCCAACATACACTAGCATACAAATAAGATGACTTGGACTGAGTCATGTTGATCTTCCAGAAATTTCATAGTATCTTCCCAGCTCCCACCCCTTTGCGTATAACATGTATTCAAGAAAATCTATCATCGTTGTAGCTATCGTTAAAATATGTGCGTATCATTAGGTTATAGTAGAGACATGTGCTTCCAATTTAATACACTTGTCAAATGAATTAACTTATATAGATTTTGAAATTTCTTGGCGTTTGTGATAATTTTTTAAAACAACTATATAGTTAATTATTCAAAGACAAAGTGAAGTTAGTCAAATTAATTTTTCATTATTGAAGACTGTGAACGATGAAATGATTATAAACCTTCCATATAATAAACTAACATTTAGAATATAAGTGTAGGATTGGTTAAAAAAAGACTATAAGTTTAGGCAATATTTGCATTTCGATCGTTGTCTCAATTTTCTAAATTTAAAATCACAATTCTATTTTATGAGTCCGTCGAAAACAAGATTGAAAAGTAGAGCAGCAGGGAAAAGAATTAATTAAGTAGGAATATTTTTTATTTTACTTCTTTAATTTTTTTAATTTATTCTTTGTAAAATTTTATTTTTTTATTTTATTTTTAATGGTAATTAATTTCGTTAAGTGTTAACATAACTAATAATAATAATTTTATAATTGTGTTACATTAGCAAATGATGATATCATCACTTGCAGGTATCATAAAAAAATATTCAATCAATAAATAATAACATAATTAGGGATTAAAAAAGTGATATATTTTTATGGACTAAAATAAAAGTAAAGTGTCATATTTTAAGGACCAAACAAAAAAATAAAATATTTGCAAAGATAAAAAAATAGTAAAAAAATTAAAGCAAAAGGTGATATATTTTAAAAAATAAAAAAATCACATTGAAGTAACACTTAATGTTGGATCGAGTGGCCTCAGAATAATTAAGAAGGGGGGTTGAATTAATTATTCCTAAAACTTTATCAATTAAAAAATTACTCTTTTAAGATTTTTAGTTATGTTGTTAAGAGAATATGAAGTAGAAGAGAAACTTAAGAGAAAGTAAAAGCGAAAATTAAATGCACAACGGAAAGTAAAAGAGTAGGGAAGAAGGAAACAAATACACAAGAGTTTTTATACTGGTTCGGCAACAACCCGTGCCTACCTCCAGTCCCCAAGCGACCTGCGGTCCTTGAGATTTCTTTCAACCTTGTAAAAATCCATTTACAAGCAATGATCCACAAGGGATGTACCCTCGCTTGTTCTCTTTGAACCTAGTGGATGTACCCTCCACTAGAACTGATCCACAAGAGATGTATCCTCTCTTGTTCTCAGTCAAACTCAAGTAGATGTACCCTCTACTTGTACCACAAAGGATGTACCCTCCAATGTGTTAAGACAAAGATCTCAGGCTGTTAAACCTTTGATACTTTGTGAATGGGGATACAAAAGAATTCTCAGGCGGTTAAACCTTTGAATGCTTTTGTATTAGGGAATGGGAAGAATCAAAAGAATTCTCAGACTGTGTCGTGTTGAATTCTTTGACAAGGAAGAAGGGAGACACAAAAGAATTCAGACGGTTAGTCATTTGTTCTTTTGGAAAAGGGAGAAGAGAGACACAAAAAGAATTCAGGCGGTTAGTCCTTGGCGAATTCTTTTTGGCAAAGGGAGAAGAGAATGAAAGGATGAATAGCACAAGTTTTCAAGGTTTAGAAAACCAGAAAACTTCAGAAAGCTTTTGGTACAAAGAAGAAGAAGAAAAAGTTCAAAGAGATTTCAAGGCTTGTAAAGGATTGATTGGAAAAGCAAAAGTATTCAAGATTTTTGAAATGTAAAACAAAGCCTTGCTTTTATAGACTCTCCATGTCTGGTCAAGAAGACCATTCAGAAGAGTTATAACTTTTAGAAAAACTTAAAACCCATTTGAAAAAGTCAAAACCTTTTTAAAGAGTTACATCTTTAGATTTTTCAGAAACAAACATTGGTAATCGATTACCAAATAAGTGTAATCGATTACACAAAGCTTTTGAGTGAAACAATGTGACTCTTCACATTTAAATTTGAATTTCAACGTTCAAGGACACTGGTAATCGATTACCAAAACATTGTAATCGATTACAACCTTTTGAAAATATTTGGAACGTTGTAAATTCAGTTTGAAAATTTTTTCAAACTCATTTTGCTACTGGTAATCAATTACAACAATATGGTAATCGATTACCAGAGAGTAAAAACTCTTTGGTAAAGGTTTTGTCAAAAACTCATGTGCTATTCAAAGTTTTGAAAAAAAACTTTTTTAATACTTATCTTGATTGAGTCTTTTCTTCATTCTTGAATCTTGAGTCTTGAGTCTTGAATCTTATCTTGATTCTTGAGATCTTGAATCTTGAATCTTGATTGTAAACTTTCTTCTTGAGTCTTGAATTCTTCTTGATTCTTGAACTCTTGACTTGTTCTTTGATCTTTTGAGCTTTTTGTTCATCACCTTTGTCATCATCTTTTGTTGTCATCATTGTTATCATCAAAACACCTTTGGATCATTTTTGATTCATCATGAAGTTTTGCTTCCACACTTAATTGATAGCTAACAATTGATGGTCCATATTCAACAATTAAAATTTACAATTATTAGCCAACAAGTGATAAATAAAAGCCGACAAAGGAATATTGATTTTGGAATCTGAGAAAAAAAAACATTTTGATACGAGGATTAAGGATAGAAATGCAAGATTTAATTATTGATTTAACCATTTTCTAGGTAATTGATTGGATCAACACAAATAGAATTAAGGAGACCTACAACCAATATCAATCTAAAAGAAGTCAAAAGCAGGAAGCAAAACATGATCATGAGATGCACTTGAAAGTAATTTTTCAAGTAGATTATCAGGATCATGATCTCCTAAAAAAGGATGTAGTGAATAATTATTATATGAAAATATGATTGATGTAGACTATATTGCATAATTATATATAGAAAAAAACATGATGCAATCAAGATTTCTAATCAAATCAATCAAATTTATCTTTTCTTATGTTATTAATTATCTTTATTTATCTACCAAATTTAACTTAATATTTAATTATTATTTTTTGCAAATATATCACTTTTTCTAATTATATATTTTTAATTCTTGTAATTATATTATTTTTTTATTTTTAGTCCATAAAAATACATTATTTTTTATTTTAGTCCATGAGACTTTTTTTAGAATGTTGTCAAGTGATCACATCATTGTTTACTAACGTGCTACGATGACATCTTAGAAACCTCAACGGTTAATCAAATCCATTAATGACAGAGTAAAACAAAAAATGAAATTTTATAAGAAAAACTAAATTAAAAATTTTTAAAATTTAAAACAAGAAATAAAAGAAAACTTCCTATTTAATTTTATCTAAGCCTTTATGTATCCTTTGACTAAATATTATACTATTATTTTAGCGGTAGTTAGTGGTGACTACACCTTTATTAATCAAACCCTGATACATTACATGTAAAATTCACTAGGAATTATATTTGCCCTTGAAAAATTTACACTCTTTTTAAATTATTTTTCAATATTTAAATAAAAAGTGCGCACTTTAACACATTTTCTCAAACTTTCTTTTAATTCTTTCTATACGAACAAGTCAAATAATATAATGTAAGATAATTTTCATTAGAATTATTTGTCCTAGGCGTGGCATATACGTTCTAATAAGTTTCAACTTTGAATCATTCAACCACGCAAAGAAGGGATAAACTTAAATAAGCGTTTAATTTTGATGTATTATTAGTATATAGAATTTTATAATGTCAATTATCTAAAACTCACTTTATATATATATATATATATATATATATATATATATATCATTAATAATTTTAATTATGTAACAATCGATGAATATTTAACTGAAGAATGCATTTTAAATATTAATTATATTCATAGAATATATATATATTATACATCTCATGATTATGCTTGCTTCTCTAGTTGCACGGGCAAAGCAATTGGTATGATACGTAGGTTATAAATTGTTGATTTCCTTTTATAATTAATGGGATACATCTCTTTTTTTGTTCTTTTGGAAAATTATATTTAGAAACTCATTAAAATGTGGATATCTTGATAGAGATAGAAAGGGAGAAGATAAATAATTGATATGATCTAACTCATTAACAATATGACGTACTAAAAAGAGATAATAGAAAAAAAAATAAAAGATCTAAAAAAAGAGAAGATAAATAATTAATATGATGTGTTAAAAACAGATAATAGAGAGAAATTGAGGATCTCAATAAGGTATTGATATTATTAAGATGTCTAAATATATCAGAATTTTTTGACTATATATTTTATCTATTTAATAATATTATAAGTTGTACCATTATTACGTTTTATCTGCATATAAAATAAATTATTTCATTAAGTTATATATAAAATATAATTCTACATTCTTATTTTTTATTTAAACCTTTATCATCCCTTTTCTTCTATACAGCTAGCTATAAGTATGCTGTTACTAACAGGTATGTCATCATCAATTAATCCATCTCCGGAATAGGTCTCCTTCAGAATTTCTCAAACAAATGGCAGTGCCAAGAGCGCACAAGCTTGTTGAGAAATCTGAGGTTGCTCCAGCAACAACGAGAACAACCTCGTCTCTTCCCCTCTCATTCCTTGACTTGCCTCTAGCAGGTCCTATTTATGTGAGACGCCAATTCTTCTATCACTTTGCACACCCCACACACCATTTCTGTCAAACCACACTCCCCACTCTCAAACACTCACTCTCTCTCACTCTCTCTCACTTTTTTCCTCTCGCTGGCAACCTCCTCTGTCCTTCACCACCCCACAAACCCTTCATTCGCAACACCAATGATGACACTGTCACCTTAACAGTCATTGAATCCGAAGCTGATTTCAAGCTCCTCTCATCCAACCACCCCAAGAGTCTCAAAGAATTAGATCACTTGGTTCCAGAGTTGAGTTTCTCATTCTCAACCATGCATGATGACACGTTCATTTTCCCTATAATGGCATTGCAAGCCACGGTTTTCCCAAACCATGGCCTTTGCATCGCCATCACGTACTGTCATGCGATTGATGGTAAAAGTTGCAGTCATTTCATGAAGTCTTGGTCTTCCATTTGTCGAAGTGGTGGAGTTGACTTTACTCTTTTGGAAAAGTCACCACCTTGCTTTGATAGGGAAGTGTTGAAGGACCCCAGAGGACTCGAGGCCATTTTCTTAAGACAGTATTTTGAAGAGAGAACAACTTGGAAGGGCAAACTCGGTGGAAGAAAAGATGATAGCGATGAAGACTTTGTTAAGGCAACTATTGTTTTTGGAAAAGATGATACTGAGGGCTTAAAAAGATGGGCACTGACTCAATGGAAGAAAAACAACGAGTTCAACTCGCCCCAAAATCTGTCAAAGTTTGTGGTGACGTGTGCTTTTGTGTGGGCTAGTTTGGTTAAAACAAGATGCAGAAACTATGATGATGAAGAAGAAGATGTCAAAGAGGAGTACTTTCGTTTCGCTGCTGATTGCAGAGATCGCCTTGGGTACCCTATACCAGAAACTTACTTTGGAAACTGCTTAACGCTATGTTATGCAATACTTAAGAGAAAAGACCTCAAGGGAGAAAGTGGTTTTGTGAATGCGGCCAAGGTAATTGAAAAGTCAGTGAGTGATATGAAAATTGATCCTTTTAAAGATGCGGAACATTGGAGGGAGTTGTTTTTGAAGATGTTTGTGTTGGGAAGTGCACTGCTGGTTACAGGGTCACCCAAGCTCACTGTTTATGAGACTGATTTTGGATTTGGAAGGCCTACCAAAGTGGAAATGGTACATCCCTTCAATTGTATGTCTCTGGCTGAAAGTGAAGATGAGGAAGGAGGACTCGAGGTTGGCTTGGTGTGTAGAAGTACAGAGTTTGAAGATTTAAATTCTGTCATTCAACAAGGACTTAAAACTTCAAAATCCTAAATCCATTAGTGTGATATTTAAATAAAAATCAAAGCATGGGTCTATCCAAAAGTTAATTTTGAGTTAATAAGTGGTCATGGTTGATTTTAACTTTCCTCGACTTTACTAAGGATGTTTGAATTTATGTTTAGTAGCATGGTTATCTAGTTTCATTTCTAATGGATGATTTTTAAGGTGGTTTTATGAGGTGATCTAATAAGTCATTGAGCTTCACGCGGACGTTACAAATGGGCCCGAACCCGTTTCAGCACCCCAAGACAAGCGCCTTATCCGAACCGGGTCTACTTCCGCCCTATTTCACTTAAGCCTACTACCCATAACCCGCACCGAACCGCCACATCATCATCTTCCTCAACATCGTCTTCCCCACCCAGACCCTGCAATCGAAAACCTTCTCCGACGCTACCAACAAATTTTCCAAACACCAACCACCCTTCCCCCTCCTCGAAACGTCACTTACCACATAAACCTTTTCCCTTCATCTTCCCCAATCAACGTAAGACCATATAGATACCCCCATTTCCAGAAAACCGAGATAGAAAAGCAAGTTTCCGATCTCCTTTTCGCCGGTTTGATACGTCCCAGCACAAGTCCATACTCTTCCCCAGTTCTTCTGGTGAAGAAGAAGGACGGAACATGACGAATGTGCGTGGATTATCGCGCACTCAACGCAGTAACCATCCGTGACAGGTGCCCGATACCCACTATCGAAGAATTGTTGGACGAACTCGGGCAATCATCTTGGTTTTCTAAACTCGATTTACGACAGGGCTTTCAGCAGATTCTTATGCATGAACCGATATTGAGAAAATGACATTCCGGACGCATCAGGGGAATTATGAATATCGCGTGATGCCATTCGGGTTGAGCAATGCTCCCTCTACGTTTCAAGCTGCCATGAACAGCTTGTCACACCATTCCTGCGACACTGTGCTATGGTATTTTTCGATGATATTCTAGTCTATAGTAAGACCCTATCTTTACATGTTCAGCATCTGGAAATGATCTTCAAAGCTCTATTAGATGGTCAGTTCTATCTCAAATATACTAAGTGTGTTTTCGCGCAAAAACAAGTGGATTATTTGGGCCACGTCGTGTCAGGCAGAGGGGTTGAACCTGAACCCTCTAAGATTCAAGCCATGTTACAATGGCCTACTCCGACTTCCGTCAAAGAACTCCGAGGTTTCTTAGGGCTAACGGGGTTCTATCGAAAATTTATAAGAGATTACGCGTCCATAGCCTCACCACTTACAACACTCCTATGTAAAGATGCCTTCGAGTGGAATGAAGTTTCTCAAGCTGCCTTCGATGCCCTTAAGTCAGCTATGACTCAAGCCCCCGTACTAGCTCTCCCCATTTTCTCTGAACCATTTATCGTGGACACAGACGCGTCGAAGACCGCCATGGGTGTCGTCTTAGTGCAAAAGAACCACCCAGTGACATTCTTCAGCAAGGTTTTTGGTCCTCGACTAACCCATGCTTCAACATACATACGCGAACTCCACACCATAGTCACGGCAGTACGAAAATGGCGTCAATACCTCTTAGGAAGATCTTTCACTATCCTAACAGACCATAAGAGCATCCAAGAACTTATGACGCAGGTAATTCAAACCCCTGAGCAACATTACTACCTCTCTAAGTTTCTGGGGTTCGATTACACCATTCGATACAAGGCAGGCGCTTCCAACATCGTAGCAGATGCCTTATCTCGAGCACCACCACCTTCCGGCCAGCTACTTTTACTCTTAGTCCCTCACTTGGACTTCATTTCAGATCTCCGACGATCCTTACATGATGAACAGGAGTTTCAGACATTACTCTCAAAGGTCCAGGCCAAACCTTCAGATTACCTTGACTATCAAATTCACAATGGCCTTCTCTTTTTTCAGGGACGTATCTGGTTACCAAAAACAAACCCTTACATACCC
Organism: Glycine max; assembly: GCF_000004515.6. Classification (NCBI taxonomy): domain Eukaryota; kingdom Viridiplantae; phylum Streptophyta; class Magnoliopsida; order Fabales; family Fabaceae; genus Glycine; species Glycine max. Next base: position 37,553,677 of record NC_038248.2, on the reverse strand, counting down.
ACCATCTTACTCAAATACCACGCGACCCCATTAGGAGGCCACATGGGTGTTGCCAAAACAACACATCGTCTCGAGTCTAGCTTCACTTGGCAAAACCTTAAGGCTGATGTTAAAAGCTTTGTTTGTGAATGCAAGGTCTATCAACAGACCAAGTCAAGCATTCGCCGGCCGGGAGGACTGTTACAACCACTTCCTCTTCCAACTGGGATCTGGGAAGATATCTCAATGGATTTTATAACCCATTTACCAGCTTCTCACGGTTACACCGTCGTCCTCGTCATTGTGGATCGTTTCTCCAAAGGTGTGCACTTGGGAGCACTACCCACGCACTTCTCGGCTTACAAAGTTGCAACCCTCTTCCTCGACCTGGTGTGTAAGCATCACGGGTTCCCCCGCAGCATTGTTTCAGACCGAGACCCTGTGTTCTTGAGCTCGTTTTGGCGAGAGCTTTTTCGATTGCATGGAACCCTCCTCCGCATGAGTAGGACATACCACCCGCAGACCGACGGCCAAACAGAGGTAATGAACCGCATCCTCGAGCAATATCTGCACTCCTTTGTTCACTCGCAGCTAGCAAACTGGTTCCGCTACCTAGCCTTAGCTGAATGGTCCTACAACACGTCTCTTCATACCAGCTCTGGGTTCACCCCCTTTGAGGTCATTTACGGCAAACCACCGCCAGCACTACCTCACTACCTTCCTGGCAACACCACTAACGAAGCAGTCGACACCATGATTACCAGCCGTCAGGAGATCCACACCAAACTCTGGCAGCGTTTATTAAAAGCACAAGCTGCTATGAAACTCCACGCAGATTCCAAACGCGAAGATGTATCCTTCACAATTGGCCAGTGGGTCTACGTCAATCTCCGGCCACATCGTCAGCGTTCAGTCGCAGGAGATACCCACTCCAAGCTTTCAAAGAGGTTTTTTGGACCCTTCCAGATCGTTGATCGCATAGGTCAAGTCGCATATCGCCTCCGATTGCCCGACACTGCACGCATCCACCCCGCGTTTCGTTGTTCTCTCCTCCGCACTCATCACGGTCGTCTGCCATCTTCCTTAGACACATGGCCCTTGCAAGTTGTTGATCACAAACCAATCCCACGCCCTTTATGCTTCTTAGATTCGAAGATGGATGACTCCACATCTCCCCCCACTCGTTTGGTCCTCACTCAATGGCAGGGTCAACCCCCCGAAGACACCACCTGGGAGTCCTGGCCTGAGTTACGCGACTCCTACCTCCTTGAGGACAACATGGTATTCGGGGAAGGGAGTATTGATACGTCCATGCATAAACCAGAACTCAAAGGAACCAGAACCCGAAGAGGAGCCACCACACCTCGTTACCTACGCGATTACATACTCGAATAACAGGAAGCAAGTAGCAGATCAAAACGCACGTGCAAGTTCTAGAAGCTAAAGTAGTTAGTCCGTTATTAGTTAGTTAGGACGTTATAACTAATAGCTTGTAATAAGCACGTGAGACTTGTGTATATAAGCTGGAAAATGAACACACAATGCATGCAGAAATAAAAGCTTTTCATACGTTTCAGGAGGAGCCTTCACCTCGAATAAGGCATTCATACCTCTCTCTCTCTCTCCTCCTTTCCCTCGAAAGCTAACATGGACCAAAGGGAACAAGGATAGATCAGTGAAGAACTAATTAAGAGACAATGATGATGGATAATATACGATCATTTGTGTAATCAAGACAAAACAAAAAAGGCGCATGCAATTGTAGGAGTTGAAGTAATTTGTTGAGAAAAAAAGACTTATAAGTAATATGCAATTCCTTTTATTAAAAAAAGTAATTTGCAATTTTATTACTATGATTTAAGAGCAATAATTATGTGAACCTCCATAACATATGTTCCGGTATAGCTATGTTTATCTAAAGCATGCAAGTGTTTCATATGTTTGTTCATAGCGTTTACTAGATATTCGGTATAATGTATGATAAGATTTGATTATATTTTATCTCCATATAAGATGATTAAATTAGATATGATTAAACATGATAATATATGAACGAATAGTTAATAATAAATGAGAACGGATATTAATCTAAATAAAGTGTCAAGATGTCTATCATCAGTATAGATCGGATCAATTGGAATCCAACTTACTTTATTGGATGTTGGGTTGACATTTGAAATATACATAACCCTTAAGTTTCAATGCATAAGTATAAGGCCATTACTTTGGCCTTATAAAAAACAAGGGTAACTTGCCCTTAAGTTTGAAAATGTTGGGATACCCAACAACGAAGGTGAAATGACTAAAATATCATTATCTTTTGCCTATAAAAAAAAGGGTAACTTGTCCGTACGAGTCATTGTTCATGCGCCGTTTTCGTTCTTCTTCTTTCCTTCTTCTTCCTCCACTTCTCGTGCCATCGTGATTCTTCTTCTTTCCTTCTTCTTCCTTCACTTCCCGCACCGTTGTGATTTTTTTTCTTCCTTTCCCTGTTGGTGCTCCTTTTGGATGTTGTTGATATTGATTTGATGTTGTTGTTTGAAGCAATGTCACAAACAAAAATGGTATTTTTATGGAAAAATTTCATAAGGATTGATGTTGAAATATAATATAACAATATTAAAAATTAATTGTTTCACCAATCTAATCTTAATTTTAGCAATCTAATATCATCTAACCTTAGTTTTAGCAAATCTAATCTAATCTAGTCTTAGTAATAACTAATATATTTTTTTTTATAAATAAAATTAATACTTAACATATAAATTAGAAAAAATTATAAAATTTCATTAACATTACAAAATAACATTATACTATGAAAAAATTTAAATAATAATCAACAAATATATATTTACAATGTAAACAAAAATTAAACAAACAAATTTAGAAGAAAAAAATTGAAAAAAAAATATTCAACAAAAAAAACATAAAAAAACTCATACGAATTGTTGATTCGTCTGCTTAACTTTTTTAAAAAATCAAAACAAATATTTAAAAGATATTGAATTTGTTATTTATGAAAAATATTGAAATCATAATTAAAAATAATTTAAATTTGTTAGTTACAAAAAATATTTAAACAAAAATTTTAAATAATTAAAATTTGTTATAAAAATATCAAAACATAATTTTTAATTGTACAATCAACTAATCTGTTAGTCACAAAAAATTATGAAACCATAATTTAAATTTGAAAATATGATAAGATTATTAATGATTGAAATCAAATTAAAAAATATATTTAAGTTGGTAGGTATAAAAAATATTGAAACTAAAATTTAAAATATGATAAGATTATTAGTTTAAGACAATGATTGAAATCAAATTTTAAAATATATTAAATTTGGTAGTTATAAAAAATATTGAAACTAAAATTTAAAATATGATAAGATTATTAGTTGAAGACAATGATTGAAATCAAAATTTAAAATATATTAAATTTGGTAGTTATAAAAAATATTGAAACCAAAATTTAAAATTTAAAATATGATAAGATTGTTAGTTTAAGACAATGATTGAAAACAAATTTAAAAATATATTAAATTTGGTAGTTATAAAAAATATTGAAATCAAAATTTAAAATATCATAAGATTGTTAGTTTAAGATAATGATTGAAATCAAAATTTAAAATATATTAAATTTGGTAGTTTTAAAAATTATTGAAATCAAAATTTAAAATATGATATGATTGTTAGTTTAAGATAAAGATTGAAATTAAATTTAAAAATATATTAAATTTGATAATTATAAAAAATATGAAAATCAAAATTTAAAATATGATAAGATTGTTAGTTTAAGATAATGATTAAAATCAAATTTAAAAATATATTAAATTTGGTAGTAATAAAAAATATTGAAACCATAATTTAAGATTTAAAATTTAAATATCAATCACTATATGCAGATTTAAAAATTAGAAAATATATGAATTGTCAATCTTTATGACTCATGCAATTTGTGTGATTCAAACAGCTTGCTAATCTGTATGAGTTATACAGATTGTCAATCCGTATGACTATATAGATTAATGATTCGTTCGTATGAATCATATGGATTGACAATTTGTATGCTTCTATTTTTTTCATTGCATATCTCTTCTTCGACGATAAATAATTATCCAATTTCATCATATACTCAACAATGCACGTACATCAGAGATAAAAAAAAATGCTAAAAAAGGAGACTAATAAAAATAACTTAAGTTAAGGGTGTGAAATTTTGCAAAAAAAAAGAAGGTACTACAAAAATAATGAAAAATCAAACCCCTTATTTATAATAAAAATACCCATAATGATATTTTTCACATTTTAAAAAATTACTAGAAATCCCAACAAAAATACTAAATGTCCCAAAAAGTTGCCTATGCATAAGATAACAAAAACAAATCAAAGTAGATAAAATAATTGTTTTATTGGTCATTGGGCTCGACCAATGACAACCAATGAATATAAACCCCTCAGACTCTATACACAACCCATCGATCAGTCTCGAATTTATAAGCATAAAGAGACTATACCTCGGTGTGATGACATCTAAGGGACTGTACCGTTGGTTTGTCTGATCGCGTGATTGCATCCCCCGATGAAGTGCCACGTGGAAGATCATGATCCACAGGTTTTAATCACATTCATGTACATATCTAAGACGCGATTATTTTTGGGAAGTAATAATTCCAAGACGTGATAATTTCTGAGGCGTTCCCAGACGTAATATTCCAAGACATCTAAGTAAATTCAAGGCTCTTTGCTCCTGTAATTAGTTTATTCAACAACACAAGTCGTTTAGAGAAAAACTTGTAATGTAGTATTACCTCCGTTTCTAATTCTATGATGTTTGATTTTTAATTTGTTATAAAAATTTCTGATTAAATGAGATTTTAATTTTAATTTAAAATATTTTGATTTTGATTTTTTATTTTAATATAACTGTTGACATTAATCATTCTTGATCATTTTTATATAATTGATCATCTCTCTTTATATATATGAATTATTAATGTCAAACTTGAATTTAACTTATTTAAATAATTAAGTTCAATCCTAAGTTTGAATTTATTAATGTAATTAAATAAATAAACTTTATGAATTATTTAATGAGTTAGACTTGAATAATTTACAAATAACTTAACTCATTTATATTTCTAATTAGAAGATAACATTATATCTTAAAAATGTGATATTAATTTCTAATTATGTATATGAAAAAATATTTATTAGAAAATATCAACTCCTCTAATAAATTCGAATACTTTAAGGGATTAATCTTTAATTCTAGACGAAGAGATATCTTAGTTAAAAAAACAATAATCATTAAACTCTTCAAAATAATCACTAAGTTATTTTTTTAACGGAATCACTCTTTTTTTTAATCTTAAACCATCTGACTACCCTTTACTAGTTTCCTACAATCTTGCCGTAGCTAGCAGAGCATAGAAATAAGAACGAGATCCTCAAATTAGCAGACCAACATGATGACTTCGACTGAGTCATTCTATATTAAAAAAAATGCCTAGTTTCTTCCCACCACTTGCGTAGAATTAGAATTGAAGAAAACCTAACATCACTATATCAATTGATTTTACATGTAAAAATCTGTGCATATTTTAGATAATAATAAAGACCAATATGCTTTCGTGCTAATCGGTTAGTTATATGAAAACAACTGATTCACAAATAAAGGGGCCTTAATTCACGTTCTAGCAAAGAGTCCAAGAGCCAAATGCTTAATTAGCGTTGTAAAAGCTACAATGACACTTTCCATGCTTACATTAACAGGCTTTTGGAAAATGAAGTTATATAACTTCTTATCACTGACAATAAATATACAAAATAGGGACAAATCAGCAGTTGAAACGCAATTTTTTCACATGGTCACATTGTAATTGGAAGTTTCTCCGCATTTGTGGTATTAATGTAAAACACTTTTTTAATTGTTTTTTTTTTTATGAAGTGGAGTTTACTCAAATCGGAACATATAAAGATTGTTAGTGATCATAAAAATTACCATCAAGCTTTTGTATATATAGTGCAGTAATAAATTAAAAAATGGAATGTAAAGTCTAGACAATTAAGGATGATAATTGGGTTTGAGTTTAATTATAAGTACTCAAAATCTTATTTCTAATGAGAATATTTTTATTTTTAATGTTGTGTCTCTTAATTTAAACCTCTGTCTCAATATTATGTTGGTCCGAGTATATTGAATACAAATCTCTTAAAGTCTAAAGTGAGATTCAAATTTGGTGAATAAATAAATATAATTGAAAAAAGAAAAATTTTATTAAAAATGATCATTCAAATTTTCTAAGAAAATCCTTATCAACAAAGTCACTGAATTCTTCTTAGTTATAATATATTAGTTTAATGAATAGATTAACCTTGTATGTATTAACTATTTTTTATTAAATAAAAATTCTATCAATGAAGGCAATTCTAACCATCAATATTTTTTATTTGTCCAGTCCAATAAAAATAATAATATTTTTTTTAGTGATTACATGTATAGTTTTAAAATAATTAACATTTTTATTGCATATAAATCCATCAAGAGATACAATTTATTTCTACCGAGACTAATCATTATATTATTTGTATCAAGTCATGATATTTGCTAATAATATATTTACACTAATTTCAAATTATTTTTTAAAGAAATAAATAAAACCCCGTATTTGTATACATATTTTGTCAAACTTTTTCCCCCCCTCAAAAGTCAAATAAAAATATGATGTAGAATACGTATCAGAAATTCAAAATTGTTAGTAGTCACATAGGCATGCAATATATGCCTTTCTATTTTGAATCCTTCAAAGACGAAAAGATGACAGAACATATATATAGATACGTACACTGCATCTCTTAAACATGCTAGCTTCAACAGATAAGTTCCTTTCATATTCTTCAGAAATTCCATCCAAGAAAATGGTGGTTCTTAGAGAACACAAGCTTGTTGGAAAAATTCAGGTTGTTCCAGCAGTGAGAACAATCACCACTCTTCCCCTCACATTCCTTGATTTGCCTTTGGCAGGTCCTATTTATGTGAGACGCCAATTCTTCTATCAGTTCCCCCATTCCACACTCCATTTCTCTGAAACCACCCTTCCTTCTCTCAAAACCTCTCTCTCTAAAACCCTTCAACACTTCTTCCCTCTCGCTGGAAACCTCATTTGTCCTCCACCACCCCACAAACCCTTCATTCGCTGCACCGATGATGACTCTGTCACCTTAACCATCATCGAGTCCCAAGCAGATTTCAAAAATCTATCATCAAACCACCCCAAAAGCCTCAAAGACTTGGATCACTTGGTTCCCAAGTTAACATGCACATATACACACGATGACACGTTCATTTTCCCTTTGGTGGCATTGCAAGCCACGGTTTTCCCCAACCATGGCCTTTGCATCGCAATCACGTATTGCCACGTGATGGATGATAACTGTTGCAGCCATTTCATGAAGTCTTGGTCTTCCATTTGTCGAAGTGGTGGAGTTGACTTGACTCTTGTGGAGAAGTCAACGCCTTGCTTTGATAGGGAAGTGTTGAAGGACCCCAAAGGACTCGAAGCTATCTTCTTAAGAGATTATTTTGAAGAGAGGTCAAGTTGGAAGGTTGGTAAAACTTCTGAGATTTCCAATGAAAATACTGAAGATTATGTCAAAGCAACGATTGTTTTTGGAAGAGAAGACATTGAGGGGCTAAGAAGATGGGTGCTGAATCAGTGGAAGAAGAGTGAGGAATTCAACACGCCACAATATATGTCAAAATTTGTGGTGGCATGCGCTTTTGTGTGGGCTAGTTTGGATAAAACAAGATGCATAAATGATGAAGAAGAAAATGTGAAAGAGAAGTATTTTGGTTTCACTGCTGATTGCAGGGATCGCCTTGGGTATCCTATACCAGAAACATACTTTGGAAACTGCTTAACTCTATGTTATGCAATGCTTAAGAGAAATGACCTAAAGGGAGAGAATGGTTTTGTAAATGCGGCCAAGGTCATTGAAAGAGCTGTGGCTGATATGAAAATTGAACCCTTGAAAGATGTAGAACACTGGAGGGAGTCGTTTATGAAGATGTACGTGTTGGAAAGTACCTTGATGGTTACAGGGTCACCCAAGTTCACTGTTTATGAGACTGATTTTGGATTTGGAAGGCCTACCAAAGTGGAAATGGTACATCTCTTCAAGTGTATTTCTCTAGCTGAAAGTGGAGATGAGGAAGGAGGACTTGAGGTTGGTTTGGTGTGTAGAAGTACAGAGTTTGAAGATTTATTTTCTGTCATTGAACAAGGACTAAAAGCTTCAAAATCCTAAATCTATTATACTGTGATATATATTTAAATAAAAATCAAAACATAGGTCTATCCAAAAGTTAACTTTGTGTTAACAAGTTATCATGGTTGATTTTAATTAACTTCCTCGACTTTAATAAGGATGTTTGGATTTATGTTTAGTTACTTGGATATCTTGTTTCCTTAATTTCTAATGCATGATTGTTATGAAGGTTTTATGAGGTGATCAATGTACTGTTTGCATTCACCTAAAAAACAATATTGTACTGTTTGGTCACTTAATTATGTTCCATAAACATAAGTTATTATATCATACCCCTCCCACTCGATTGCTTATTTGTGTTGAGAATTAAAAGTTAAATACATCTCAAGATGGGGGGAGGGGGAAATGACGGTGTTTAGGTGCTTGGCTTCTCTTATAAGCTAAAGTGGGGGAGAGAGGGGAAACACTTAATAAGCACAGTAAGCAACTATTTTATCATTCTAATTCATGAAATTAGCTGGTCAATGTCACACTGCTAGAAACTTTTAGGACATGTAGCTAGGAATTATTTAGAGTGTGGCTCAGAGCAATTTTCCTCAGCTTTAATTTTTTTTCAAGTCGGTGCACTAGGGTATTGGATTAAAATCCAGTCATCTTAATCTTCAGTGTCCAAATAACAACACATGCAACTTCCAGAAAATTAAGATTATGATTAAAATCACTAACCCTAATTAAATTCACAAGCTCTTGATTGTTTGTTCACCTTAACATTATAATCTTATACTGTCAATTCAAAACACAATCTTGGTTTTGGTAAGATATATACTGAAACTCATACACGATTATTTATAATGTTTTACATTATTTATACTTAATGATCTCTTGTGATTAGCTCAAATGTCCTTCAAACAGGAGTTAAGAAAGGAATTGGTGTCACAAAGATAATTTAGTTGGGGTTGAGTTGGAATTAATTTGACCGAGGAGAATATGTTTGGATCAAGGTCAAATTAAAGATATTTTTGTAAAGTTAATACGAAGCTATTATATATTGTTGAAGTTGAGTTAAATATACTTTGGGCTTAATAAAGATACTTTAGTCAAAATCAAAGGGAAAATAAATATATTCTGACAAAAAACTAAAGATACTTTTGGTTAAAGGGGATAAAAATACTTTAATCAAGAGTGAGCACAAATTACTTTAAAATAGAGGACTAGTTAAATATTCTTTGACAATGCAAGTTAAGATTTCTGTAGCCAAAATCAAATTAAAAATATTTGCTCTAGTAATTATAATTTGTGGCCTAACCACCCTTAAGTCGCCCCAACCTCCTGACTAATCAAGTGGTTATGCAGATTGGGGTTGTTAAACTCCCTCATTAGATGAACTAAAATTCTTAGGGCCATTATAATATGCCAAGTGGGTTGACAATGAGACAGCGTCAAAATTACACCTTTATCCACAATAGCTTCGCTTCTCTCCATTGAATGTTAATTTGGTCCGCCTGCATTTAATTTATTTTGTTAACATGAGCAAAATACTTATTTCATGTCAAAATCACACAGGTATAAAATAAATACAATAGAATAATCAATTTTGTTGCTTATATTATTACTTAGAGACTAAAAGCTATGTACCATGCATGTAAACCATCTTTACACTGATAACTAATTAAGTTTCATGATTTTTTCAAATCAGATAACATCATTTTAATTGAATAAAAAATAATTTAAAAAACTAGGTCTGTTGCTGTGAGTTTTCAGTTTTTGATTTGAGGTGTAATGTGCCTTTGTGTGGGCTAATTTGGTTTAAACAAGATGCAGAAATGATGATGAAGAAGATGTCAAAGAGGAGTTCTTTCGTTTTGCTGCAGATTGCAGAGATCGCCTTGAGCATTCTGCGCCAGAAACATACTTTGGAAACTGCTTAACTCTATGTTATGCAACGCTTAAGAGAAAAAACCTCGAGGGAGAAAGTGGTTTGGTGAATGTGGTGAAGGTCATTGAATTCAAAGATGTTTGTGTTGGAAAGTGGTCAAGGTCATTGAATGTGGTCAAGGTTATTGAATTCAAAGATGTTTGTGTTGGAAAGTGGTCAAGGTCATTGAATGTGGTCAAGGTCATCGAAAGAGCAGTGACTGATATGAAAAGTGAACTCTTCAAAGATCGATGCAGAAAATTGGAGGGAATCTTTTACAAAGATGTTTGTGTTGGAAAGTACCTTGATGGTTACAGGATCACCAAAGTTCACTGTTTATGAGACTGATTTTGGATTTGGAAGGCCTACCAAAGTGGAAATGATACATTCCTTCAAGGGTATGTCTCTGGCTGAAAGTGAGGATAAAGAAGGAGGACTTGAGATTGGCTTGGTGTGCACAAGTACAGAATTTGAATATTTAAGGTCTGCCATTGAACAAGGACTTCAAGTTTCAAAATTCTAATTTTATTCGTGCGATTTAAATAAAAACTGAAGCTAAGGTCTATATAAAAAAATCGAGTCAATGACTCGGTTGATTTTAGCTTCCCCAACTGTAATAAGGATCTTCTGATGTTATATTTATTATAATTTGGTGATTTATCTTGTTTAAGAAATTTAGTCTGCTGAGAATAATAATTTTTGGATAGTTAATGAAATTTTTTTTATAGCCAAATAGAATAACATTAATAACAGCGCGCAAGAAGTGCTATTACATGCAGAGGTAAGGTTCCATATAAGAAGGAATGCATGCACTTTAAATAAGCCTACCAACGAGATAGGTCCACCAAGTAGTAACCTGTTAGAGGACTGAGATCAGATAAAAACGAAAGAAAGCTAAAATGGAGCTAAGTTTTGACTTATTTCATTGCTTTGTCATTTCTGAATTTATACAATTGGAATTCTTCCTGAAATGCTATAGTTTGTTGTAACAGAATTAACGGCCTAGCTAACAGCCTAACTGCTAGCTCGAGTGCTCACACACATACTCCTGCAGGTATTGCTTGGGTTACAAGTGTGACGTAAAGTCTCACATCGAGTAGAAGGGGAAAGGTTGAGCACCAGTGAAGAGAAGATCCATAAATCCTGAGCATTAAGGTTTTGGGTTAGAGTATAGTGTCAGGTCTTTTTATGTGGTGACTTGTGTTCCACAGGTGTACCTCTTGAATCTCCCTCACATATATTAACAGTTAAATTTTTTAAATCTTATATATTTTGAAGTCTCAATTTATCAGTAGATTTTAGATAAAATGATTATTTGATTTGTTTTTAAAAAAGGCAAAATAAAGCTTATTTTATTAAGGGTCACCAAGTATAATAAAAAAAATATAATTACAATGAAAGTCTGTATAAATAAAAACTACTCCACACTACATATATAAAAAAATAAAAAATCCAAACAATTATATATATCCAATTCATGAATCAAATAATTTGCACTATACACAATTTAAATAAGGCCCATTTATTTAATGAGGTCAATTTTTAGTTCAAATTTAATTTATTTAATTTAATTTATGAACCAAATTTAATAAACTGATTATCAAATCAAAATTTGAACTATTTTCAAATTGAATCGGTTCATTCACCCTATTATATCATTGAAATACACAATGGCACTGCAAAACACTGTCATTGGCCCACGGGCTTACTCTTTGCGTCATTAGCCCAAGATAATATCGTTAGCTTGAATTTAGCACTATTTAGCAAACTTACCGCAACGAAACAAAATGATAGAAGATTTAGGAAGTCTTCTTTGTTATCCATAAGAATAACTGGAAGTTGGAAGTTTATAAGAACTCAAACTTCCTACTTAATCAACTTAGGTCGACTTCATCGGCAACATATTTTTGGAAGTCTAGTCAAGTAGTCATTTAAAAATCGAGTATACACATTTCTTAGTAAAAAATACAAAATCAAAGATGATTAAATATTAGGTGTATGGTTCATCTCTAAAAAAGGTCAAAATAAAACAAGATTTAATTGGCTAAAAAACAAGATTTAATTGAACTTTTATTTTCTTTAATTTGCATTATGTATCATTTTGGTCTTCCAAAGTTTTTTTTTAACTAATTATGTCTCCGTTTTTTAACATTCAATAAATTTCATCTCCTTCGATTTTCTTTTACCCAAACTCTCATCTCATTTTTATTCTTCAAAATTTTCACGAGCTAATTTACTTAATTAAATATTTTTCTATTTAATAAAAACATACCAACCAAAATATAAGATTTCAAACAACGATATATATATATATATATATATATACCCTTATCCAAAATTTTACCAAATTTTCACTATTTTTTTAACTTATAAACTTTCGCAATCGTTTATTATCTTAAATTCATCATAAACTTCAAGGAACTTAGGCAATGATAATACGTGTTTATTACGTGAAGCGCCAACTCTTCAGTTTTTGTCAATTAATTAAGTTCCGTGTGATTCCCACTTGAATAAACATAAGCACGTCCCCATGTAATCTTGCAAGCTTCCACCAAAAACAAAGATGGCAATCTTGAAGCTCTTGAGACCAGCGTGACCCTCTACGTGTAACTCTTCAAGTACCGCGAACCCCACCAACACTATACCAAAAAAATTTTAACAAACCAATTAAGACCATGCAAGACTAAAAGTTTGTTGGAGTTTTGAAAACCACACAACTAACATAACAAAATTCACATTGTAAACTCATATATGTTATTCAATTAATTAAGAGGTGTTAGATTACTGTGTAAGGCAAGCTGTCGTCACCCACCTTTCATTTGTGCAAAGTACTTACCAAAAACAGGTCATATGCAATCATCTAAGTGGCTATGCCTATGATATGTTAAGTAAAATACAATCCTCAGCCATTTGACTAAGATTAGGTGTGATATGGTGCTTCAAATAAATAATTAAAACCGTGTATTAAAAATGTATATAAAGATATGGTGACGCGTGATTGTTATCCAGCTATCCCACAACACTGATCATGTAGTATAGATCTAGGCACGAGATCGATGAACATTTACGAAACGCAAAGGAAAACCGTGCATGTATAATTCGCTTTCGAAACACATTATTTTCACATATTTTAGTTTTTGCTGATAACTTTCATATTTAATTTATTGTTTAGAGAATGCAACTCTAACTATATCTACTGTTTCTTATTTTTGTTTAATGCAACTGACTACAAATTAAAATAGGTATGTCTCCTAAACATCAAACAAGGAGACAACAACTTTTATCAACTTTATACTAAAAAATTGGAAGTAAAAAACAAACACTATTGATAACATTTCTTTATTAATTTGTATAGTTTTATCTTCTCAGTTCTATTACTGTTGTTTGGTTTATTAATTTTTTATGTGAAAGGGGGGAAATTAATCCTTAAAAAAGATGAAAGTTAACTGAAATCAAAAAAAGAAAGGAAATAATAAGTCAAATATAACTACATCTTGTTGTAGAGTGCACAAATATAGTTAGTGGTAAAATTACACTTGCATTGTTGTTTAGAAATATAATCTAGTCTAAATGAATGACCATCCTTGTGCGTTTGTTGGTTTGAATTGGATCCCTTTGATGCATTGTAAGTTAAATCCTAGCAGCTTGTTTAGGGTTGTCTATTATTGGGAAATTAATCAACAAAGTCCTCTTGGTTATTAAAAAAGTAAGAAAGGATTGATTATTAGAACTTGTTAACAACTAGAATCAATTTGTCAGAAAAATTGCAATCTTAAGAAGTGAAACTAAGATTTATACATTGAGTTAGAGTTTTCTCATAATTGATTTTTAATTATTTATTTGTCTTGGTTATTGTTTTAACTGCTAGTTATTCTCTTTTTTTAATTTTCTATTCAAATATCTATTTTTCTTTACTCTTTTCTTATAATTTTATAAAGGAAATAAACTTTGTCAGTTTTCTTATATTCCACCTGACTCACCTAAGGATATTAGAGAGACAAAGCAAGCCCAAATAATATGCCTTCATTACTTGTTCTATTGACTAAAAAATTGTCTCATGTCTGCCTCATATGCACGCAAGTATTGTTAAGTAGACACCTGTGAATATTAATGGATATTCATGGATACTTATTAAAAATAAAATTTTAAAAAAAATCAACAATTATACTAATTAACAATCCATAATAGAGAAAAAAACAATTTTATACTATTATTCAATCACAAATAATCATATTTGGTACATTATTGATAATTATTATGTATACATAAATTATGTAATTAAATCAAAAAAAAATTATGTGATTCTTTTCTTTTTTATTACTTTTTTTTGTGTTAAACATTAGGAGTCTCGCTCATCGCGTCACCCCCACTTAGCGCGAGAAGTCACATGGGAAGCCAGTTGTCTCATGCATGCGCGCTTAACGCGTGACCCCTTGTCCTGCACTTAGCGTGTAGTCTCGCTTAACACACGGTTAATATCGAAAAAAAAAATGATTTTTCTGCATTTTAAGAGAAAAAAAAAAGAGGGAACATTTTCATTTAGCATTCCATAGAGCATAAGACTAGGGCTCGTCCTTTTGGAGGGAGAACCACCCATTGGGAGCTTTTCTTTCCTTTCCTCTCCATTTTTCTCTATTCCCTTCCACTACTTTCACCCTTTTTGTATTTGTAAGTCTCTTATGACAATGGGGCTAAACTATCCATTCTTGAGAGTTTAGTAATCAAAGATGTAATGTTCTAACTATCCATTTAATGTTATTTCAGTATTATTGTCTCTTTTCTGTGTTTATTTTTATATTTGTGGTATGATCATCCATGCTCATGTGATGTTATAGGATTTATGCATTGAGAAATGTTTATCTCTTAAGAACTAGAAAAGAACATATAGATAAGTCATCTCTAGGGATGAAATGGTATTATTTAGCCTATTTTATACATCTATGTTTATAATGCAACATGTCTAATTTATCTCTTAAGGGATTAGGGGAGGAATTAGGTAGCTTAGACTCTTTCATGTGAGGAGTCATAGTTAGAGTATGCAAGTAGATGTTGGTGATAATTGAAATAATATTGAATAGAGAAAAATCATTAATATTACATAAAGAGTAATTTTGGTAGGCTAAGCCCCCAACATGTCCATAATTCTGCATCTACCATCACTTCACTACTATGAGTGTTTGTTGTCTCGCCCCTTGCACATGCAACTTCATAGTTTAATTTTATGTCAAATTTACATTTAATGTCACATGTTGCACATATTTGAATCAATTCATTAATTGCTTAAAAAATTGATATACATAAACTTTGAGTATAGTCAAAGTCCCTATTGACTTGACACTTGATCTTATCATTTTAAAATAATACATGGATGAATTGATATACTTGTCAAGAAGTTAACAATTATCAATGTAAAATTGTTTACAGTTGATTTCAATCGTTATTTACGATTGAATGAAAATATACAATTATTTTATACCGTCAATACATAATTATTAAATTAACTTTTATGCATATAAGCAAGTAGTGACATACACCAAACTTTGATATGAGAAATGTTAGTGGCATTCTTTCTGGTATTCTCCCTCAAAGACTCTTTATATGATTGGTTAGAATTTATTGAAAATCATAAACTTTAATAAAAAAAAATTCTTATTTAATATAAATTAAGAAAGAGAATCGTTAAATGATAACCAAAACCTACTAAAAAAGATGATTTCGAATATATTCTAACAAATCATAGTGAGAATCTTAGAAAGAAAGCTTAAGAGAGAATGAGAATGTGTTTTTAGTATTTCTCAAGCACCTTCATATATGTCCCGCATTGTCAATAAATAGATAGAGAAAAGAACAATTTAAATGAGAGGTAAATATTCATTTAACTATCCAAATTAATTGAATTGGTTGTACATTTTATTTGCGGGTATTTGTGAATATGAATATTTTTGTCATCTCTAGACTCATTCTTTTGCTTTAATTATTTTTAAAAAGTGAAAAATAAAAATTTGTCAGATTCACATTCATCATCATCTATTTAAAAGAAAAGATTAACATTAATCATTATCTTAGATTAGCGCCATTCTTCAATACCATAAACAGACATATTCAAATGGGCAAATAACAAATGACTCTTCTAGATCATTTTCTCTGCTAGCTAGTAGCGAATAATGGACCACCATGTCTACAGTGAAGTACAAGGAGATCACAATTAGCAAGCAACAACAAAAGTGACATCACTATGAAGCTTTTCTCCTTCTGCAGGTTGTAACTTAAGAAAACAGGAACCACAATCGTGTGAGATCTCCGAGAGATGTATAATAATAATGTTTTCTTGGTAGAAAAAGTAAAAAACTAATAGGAGAGAATGAACTAAAATAACATTTGACCGTTAAATCCCACGTTGTTAGATGGAAGGTTGATGAATTTTGGCACCTGATTTTCCATGGCTTTTGAATATATGGGCACGGATGCTAAAATAGATGAAGCAACATACTGCAAATCACAAATGTCAAGAGTCTATGGCATCATTGACTTCACTCTTGGAACAAAAATGGACAACTGTCATATACGATCGTTAAAATGCTCCCTGCCACAGAAATTTGGCCACACATAAGCAGACATGTGTCCAAGAATTTGGGGTTGACCTCTTGTTATTGTTATAACTTAGAAGGTAAGAGTTTAGGTTGACACATCATCAAAGCCAATCAGTTTGGTATAATTTTAAATTTTAGAAAATAATTTTAAACAATAAGCACTAATTTTGGTAGGCTTAACAGAACAACCAACCACAAAATAATCAATTATTATATTCTATGTGAATTTGTATAACCTTTTGTATAAAAAATCACATAATAAAAAAAAGAAATATAATGGCCCAAAAATAAAAAAATGTATATATATTTTAAACATTATGAATCTCACATAAGATATTATTTTTATCATGTAAGAAAAAAATTATTTTAAAAAAATTATTATTTTAATTTTTTAATGTAAGATTATTTTTTTCTATTTATATATATCTCTGTGGATAACAAAATTTATAATTAAATTAATGAAAATATAAAATTATTTTACTATTTTTTTATCTATTTATTGTCTTTTTCTTGATCTATGTAAAATAATCTAAAGTAGACAATAATATACGTCGGACAGAGTAATTACTAGCTCGCACATTTTAATTGGTGTTGCACCTGTAAAAATAAATCCCTTGCAATGCGTGCATCAATTCATCAAAGTGTTTAAGTTTGACATAGGACAGAAGTAACCAAAAAGTCAAACTTAGACTACGTAATTTCAATTAAAAAATAAAAAAGTAATTCTTTAAAATTATATATTAAGGTGTATAGTGTATACATTAAGTAAAGTATATTTTCGTTCGGATTTTGATAAATTAGGCTGTGTTTGTATTGGTGTTTAGTACATTAAGTGTCAAAGTTTTCTCTCAATAAAATTATATTCAACATTTATTGGAATGCGAAAAATTCTTAAACCAAACAGACACTTAATTCAGCACCATCCCAAGACAGGAAATATTTGAAGTGGAAGTTGGAATCTCTGATGATCTTTGAGTCAAGCTTAGGTGGAATAGATTTTGATGCTCTCTAATCAGTATTCACAGGAGAAGATGAAATGTAGTATAAAATTAGAAAGTTATTTATGTGAGGCTTGTAAAATTAAACTTAGTATTTCAGTATTTCTTACGTAACTAGATGTGGTATAAATGCTTCTGAGGTCGATTTCGGGATTTAGATATATTAACCAATTGTGTTCATGATCTTGTACTTTAATTTGTACGTACATTAGTCTTAGTAGGTAGGCGGAAGATTCCCGAGCTGTGTGAGACGTTCGTTGTGGTCATTATTAGACAACATATATAGTCTTAAATAGGTTAAATAACCTATTTAGTTATTTTTTAGTTTGATATTTTATTGTTTAGAAAGTTTAATTTATCTTTTTAATCTTTTTTTTAGTTTAGTCGTTTATATTTTTTAAAAATTTATTTAATCTTTCATTTTATTTTTTCAGTTTAGTCGTTTGTATTTTTTTAAAACTAAATCAAACTACAATACTTATAATAACACTTATATTAATTTAATGTTAATATATTTTGTGTATATATTACTTAAGTTTTATAATATTTTATATTATTACGAATATGAATTTATATAATATATATCACTTTTTTTCAAAAATTTTTTAAAGATATATTTGATTTAAAATTGATGAAAATTTAATAAATTTTTATTGCAGAAGGTTTAATATATAAATAAGTTTCGTATATTATTATTAACAATTTTTTGTAATATAATTTAATTTAAAGAAATAATATTGAATTTTATTTTAAATTTTAAAGAAATAATATTTAGTAAAAATCACAAAAATCTAATTGAACTAAATCAAAAAATATTTATTTAGTTTGATTGAAATTTTATTTTAAATAAAAATCAAACCCTATGTATTTTTTAAATTTGATTCAGATAATTTCTTTTTATAAAAAATTAAACCAAATCAAATAAGGAACATCCCTAGTCAAGCCCGGAAACGAAGGGAGACAGCCAAGTAAAGTAATACGACGTAAGAGTAGAATAAAATTTCTCCAAATGTTGATAAGGAAACTGAACAAACTTACCGTCCAATCATTCCCCATAATACACCTAAAGCTAATAAGGTCAAACTCAAATTCAATGTTCATTTTCTCACCCTGATCCCAACACAGTTTTACAATGAAAAAGAAAAAGCCCCCTCCCCCCCATGTGTTTTCTATAGACCTCTCCTTCTATAAACAATGGAGGCATGCCTTAGTTATTGAAGAGAAGCTACTCTATGTTTTTAACTTAATTAGGTAAAAGTGACATTAAAAAAATGTGGCGTGTAAACTAATCGTTTTTCTTCAACCTAATGTTACGTGTTATGATTCATATATGGCTGTCAGTGCCCCAATCTACTTAAATATGTATGCATGTATATATACGCAGTGGTTGATACTGAATATTTTTATTGGGAGAAAAAATAATTCAAATATTTTAATAGAAAAAAATATTATAAGTTTTTTCAAACTATGTAATGTTATGACAAAAATAAATGATAAATACTTAAGCTTTTATATATTATAATTTCCTCCTACATATTTTCAAATATTTTAAAAATGTTGAATGATAAATTTTTATATTAATTATTTTTTTAAAAAAATGGTCCTATATGGAACAACACTAATTTTTTGTGGGGAAAAATTATAATTATTAAATATATTTTGAATATAAAAAAATTTATTGTGGGGCAATTAGCTATATATGTATCTGGATCTGCCACTGAGTATACATTCAACTAAACAAATACCGGAAATTCCATTTCTTCGTGTATTAATTCTTAATTAAAAATTTTGAGAATTTCTTTGTACGCTGTGTGGACTAAGAGCATCCAGTCTGAATTAGTCTCTTAATATATAATAAATTTTTAATCATATTATTATGACGAAATAGTTATTATTTTAACTAATTTTTGTTAAAAATTTAGTTAGTTACCTTTTGTAAAAAATTTCCTCTCAACAATTATTTTTCATCCAAAATACTCAAACCATAACACAAAACCTTACTTAAGAATTGGATCAATAAAGTTGGTCTCTAAATATATTTGTTCATAGTCCTTTGATCACTTAAACGTAATTTTTGTAATTTTAAAAATTGCAATATATATTATAAATCATTCAAGATATTAAAAAAGTATAATTTTATAAATTCATTTTCGTATAATATAATTGCAAAACTGTTTTTCAGATTAATTATCATCCAATAATTAATTAAAATGCTCAACTTTTCTTAAGTTAATGGTTATGATGATGTTCCAACACAAATAAAACAGTAATGAAAAACCTCCGGAAAGTTGAGGATTAATTCCAAAAAACAAATAATGAAAATTTTAGTTCCTCAACTCCTATCTATTAATAAATTAGTCCCTACGGATACATTTAATTTGTTTAATTGTGTGAATATGTGGCTAATGCCTAATATAAGACTAACGGGAGTAGACGTGGCCGTGGCTGTGACTGCAATTCCAGCTGATTCATCGTTTTCTTTCCCCTTGGAAACCTCTGACATAGGTGCATGTGTTCTTTGAATATGCTCGTGTGATTCTCCATGTTAAAGTTCTGTTTGAAAGTTCACATTCACCGGTAATAAGAGCCATATTTGTCTTCAATGCAAAATAAATCAATAATTTAACCTAAATTTATTCATGACTGCTCAAAAGCAATTATATGAAACTCCAAATAAGAATTAAAATGTAAGTGAGCACAAAAACTTATAATTCTCTATGTCAAATACATTTTATATATATATATATATATAGTTTTAAACCAATTGATGCAGTTAGACTTTAGAAAATCAAACACCATGTTACTCAATTTGTTCATTTTCTTTTTAAGTTTTGATAACTATTTTAGCTTGGCAAAGAATTTATACTTAAGTAAACTACAATTTTTCATAAAAAGTAACCAATGATCAAAACTTGATTTTATATTTCATCATTCTAAATTAAACCATATAAGCAGTTTCTAGATTAATTTATTTCATTAAAAAAGAAAATTAGATTCTTGTCTTCAAAATTATTCCAATATTTTGTATTTAAAAAATTAGATACCAGCATTACATAGTTCAAGTAAAACTAAGTTCGAAAGTCTTAAATAACAAGATATCAAATTCAAGAACCGTGGATTAAAAAAAATATATCTAGGAAGAAAAAATTTATTAGTAAAAGTGAACAGTCTGTTTTTCTAACAAAAAAATAATTATAAAAAAAATCAATAGATATTTCACTCTTAAAACAAGGTAACAAAAAATTATTAAAATAATATAATTCTATTAAAAAAGTACTCCTATTGACATAAAAAGTGAAGGAATTAAAACCAATATTTTTTATATTTCAGTACTTTAGATTATCTCAAATTAAATAAATTATTAATACATAAATAAAGAAACGTGTGAAATTGATTTAAAAAATATCTTCTAAATTGTGCAATTTTGTAATTATTTGTAAAAACATATATTAAGTATTATTGATAGTGAGACCATATCTTTTTTTTGTTTGTACAAAAGTTACAATGAATTAATTTAGATCCTATAATCTCACTTATATTATCCAAACTCTTCCCCACTAAGTTGATCCTAGTAGGTGTTTATCATATCTTATGCTACCAGTTATTTTATATTATAATAAAAATCATTTTGTCTATAAAAAATGTATATTAATTCTTAAGTGATTTTGTATTAAAAAATTATTATAATGGTTGAAAATAACTACCAAATAAAGTCATTTTAAGAAATATTTTAAAAAAAAAACATAAAAGAGTGAAAATTGAGAAACAAAAATAGTAATATATCACGCACCCTAAATTTAAACAAAATTTTATAACTCCAATAACACACAAGTTGTTTTAGTTATTAGTTATGTTTAGATCAATATAGGAATAGCAAATTTTCTGTTTCTTTTATATTTACATAGAAGTGAAAAATATTTATAAAAATGCTAATAAATGTGTTTTTAATTATTAATACTATGTTGGTATAAGTGAAGATGAGTTTGAATTTCTTAAGTAAGATCTTGCTTTTGAGATTTGTAAAAAAAAAAAAAAAACTACAAATGATAAATTTTTGTCTTTGAGTGTAACTACATTACCTAACATTCCACTTGCTTATGTTTATATATATACATATAATCTTTATATTTGTTAATTTGATATGATGCTTCAAATTTTAAAATTTAGCATTGAATTTACAATTGAGAGATCTAAACTTTTGTAATAGCAGTAATAGAAATATAAAATAATTTATGCAAAATAATCATGTAATTTAATGAAAAAAATAGATTAAAAGAAATGACCACAACAGAGATCGGAAAATCGAATTTATAACATAACAATTGGGAAGTGAAAATAATTACAATAGATAATATACATTATTCTCACAAAAATGGTAATGAAAATAATATCATTCTCTTGAAACTTTATCAGATAAATGTGTATTGCATGTATATTTTTCAAAGGAAATTATACTACTGCTCCTTAAAATTTAATAGAATTTCTTCATTTTATCTGTCTCTTTTTTACCATACATTTACCTCACTTTATTTATATAATAACATGATATCATATATTTGTCCTGATTTTTAAGAAATGTATGTTGTATGCATGTATTGCGTACGTATTAAATGCGTATAATTATACTTACAGTGCAATCATGTGTATACATCTGTTGATAAATACATAGCAGAAGGACGGCACCAAATCCTTTTGACTTCAAACGAAGATCCCCACTTTCTTTTGCTATAAAGTCAGGGAACGTCCTTGCTTTTCATTAGACCCAACAAACGTTTACTTTCCCTGAGTTTCAGTTTCAGCGCAACCTTCTTTCTTTCTTTCTTCTCTGTCGTGTTTGAGTGCACTTTGCGGCTGCCCTTTTAGAAATCATTATATTCACCCTATTATATACTTTTTGCTATTCATCTTCTTCAATTCCAAAATGGGAAGAGCACCCTGTTGTGACAAGAATGACCTCAAAAAGGGTCCATGGACTCCTGAGGAGGATCTCTTGCTCACCAACTACATTCAGACTTATGGACCAGGAAATTGGCGAACCCTCCCCAAGAATGCTGGTACCTAGCTATACCATTTTGATTATTCTAATTCTAATTTTTATTAAAAGTTTTTTTTTGTGTTATCTAATTATTGAATATTAACATATATTGAACTATTTGTTGATTAATCATAGGTCTACAAAGATGTGGCAAGAGTTGTCGCCTTAGATGGACTAATTACCTTAGACCCGATATCAAGAGAGGGAAGTTCTCATTTGAAGAAGAAGAGGCCATCATTCAGCTTCACAGTGTCTTGGGAAACAAGTACGTCTTGGATTTTCCTTAATCTTCTCAATTTTATTTTTTTTAAGAATGTTGTTGTTCTTATGTGTTTAATTTATGTGTTCATATTTAGGTGGTCGGCTATAGCAGCTAAGTTACCGGGGAGAACCGACAACGAAATAAAGAACTATTGGAACACAAACATTAGGAAGAGGTTGCTTCGAATGGGAATTGACCCAGTTACACACGCTCCACGCCTTGATCTTCTTGACATGTCCTCGATTCTAAGGTCAGCAATAGGAACCGTTAACCCATCGTTTCTGAATCTGCAAGGCCTATTGGGTGCCCAAGCGTTGATGAACCCAGAATTTTTTAAGCTCGCTGCCACTGCCACACTTTTATCTTTGAAGAATCATGAGAACGCATCAAACTTAGTTTCACAAGTGCAACAACAATTCAATAATAATGCTGGGAATGGTCAAGTACAGAACCAAGTTGCTGCTCCAAATCAGTTTCAGACACCAACTCTAAGCAACAACAACGTGAACAATGGCTTATCATCAATTTCCCCAGAGAATTCATCAATTCCTTCTTATCTTGGGGAGAATAATTACCAGCTGAATGCTCAACAAATTAACCAAGTTGATTTGCTTCTGGACCCCGAATTGGAACATTACTTAAACAGTATAAACCAAAACATAGGCCATGAATCAGTTACACCTTTGTCAACTCCTACCTCATTGAATTCATCGTCCACGTATGTGAATAGTTGCGCGGAGGAAGAGAGGGACACCTATTGCAGCGATGTATTCAAGTTAGAAATTCCAGAGAGTCTTGACATTAGCGATTTCTTGTAAATATGTGTCTGTGTGAATATTGCGTTTAATTTGCACACTGCTGTTTAATTAGTTTGAATTTATATATTATATTATTCTTGTTATTTAAATATGTGGGGCATGCAGAATTTTGTACTCGGGTTGGTTTTTTTAAATCTTTGTTCATTTTTGCTTTGCAGCTGTCAATATTTCTAATATGATATATGACACCAAGTCTTTGTAATTTTTATCAGTGTCTTTCTTTTGAATGATTTCTGCAGTTACATTTTTGTGTGGTGGAGTTTCGTTGATTACACTCTCTAAACGTTAATTAGATAACAAAATATACCGTCTTAGGAACTACAAAATTCCTTGGGTCATGAAGGTAGTAATGAACTGAAAACAAAACATTTGATACAGCTTTAATCAAATAAAATTAATCAGGAAATTCAATTGTAATTAATTTAATGCGCTTAACAGGTTGATTACTTTTTCTTACAAGAGAATGAACTTAAAAAGTTAAGTAGTAGCGGGCTATTAACTGCTGAAAAAGAGTTTGGATAATTTACCAAACATCATGAACAGTATATGCCGCCATAGTATCAGAGAATGTGAAACTTGACTTTTTCTGGAATATATTAAGAATGTGTACTTGTCAAGATTGAACTTAATTTATATTTTAAATTAGATGAAGGATTAACATGATTTTATAATTATTTTAACATGGCTTCTTATCTAAAAGGAGGAAGAGAGAGGGGAAAGTTACTCGTTGAATTTGTAAGAAAATTTTGTACTACAAATCCAGTTCCAACGATAAAAATAAAGTACTGTCTTAGAATATTTAATTTGTACTATGAAATCATAATTCAATCGGAAATATATCCTTTAAGGTTATTTATTTGTAATACATAACTTATTTTATTTTTAATAAATAATAATGTTTGTTTAAGAAAATATAGGCTAGAAAAATGACTTGAGAATCCATTGAGAATTTTAAAGTTGTCAAAGTCTCAATTATTGAATTTTTAAATTATTTTAATTATTCTTTATTCATTTTATTCAAAAGAGTTAAATGCAAGTACAAAGATTAGAAATTTTCATTTTTCCTTTTAAAAGAGCTGAGTTATATAAAAGCTGAAAGCACTTGTTAGAAAATTTAAGGAAGAGGGCTAACAGTCTTTGAGCCATTACCAATTAACTAAAAGCTTGTATATATACGAGATATAAGGTGGGTTTTTTTATGGTTAAGGAAGAAGAGAAGATGGGAAATATAATATAATAAGTTCAATTTTTTCAATTAACAAAACTAATATTCTAACAAATTATGATTTTTTGATAAAAACCATATATATATATATATATATATAATTTTGATGTTTCGTTAACAGAAAAACAAGGCCGTTAACGTTGATGTTTTAACTTTTTGAAAAGAGTTTTTTTAGTTTTATTTTTAAATTTCAATAGGTTAGATCAATAATAAATATACCTTCACTTACTACTTATCTACTCTAAAGACAATTATTTAAAGAACTTCCCCAAAATAAATATCTATTTGGCCTCTTATAAATCAAAAAGGATATTGCTAATAAATGTCATAAAGGCACTTGTTGAAAATAAAAAATAAAAATAAGGATTATTAGATAAAAAAAACATAATATTGAACATAATAAACATTCAAACAAATATTCTTCTAAGTCACAACTATAAAACTATTTTCCGTGTTCCAAAACTTTAATATGTAAAAAAAAAAAAAGCACATGTATTGGTAATGGGTTCGTGCAAAACCCTTTTGTGCCATTTATTGCATGGCTTCTTCGAAAAACATGGTAAATATAATTGGACAAACTAATTAAAGCATACATGAATTCCATCGTGTTCTAATCAATCTATTCTGGGGACCGCTATTGATCATCTTTCGGCTTATCGCATTGTATCCTCTCTTCCACAAAGTGTTTGAACTTTGAACTTTGAACTTTGAACTTTGAACAATGGAGCCGCTATAGCCACGTTTATCACCATTTACCATGCCAAAACACTGTGGAAATCGTATAATTTGAATGTCGATCTTTTTGACGTTATTCGGCGATCAAAAAAGTGTGTCTTTGTCCTTACGTGGTCTCTTCTGTGAAAGAGAACCACATAAAATTTGTTTCCTCATTAAGTGGGAAACGAACCTCTACGCCGCATAAAATTTGTTACGGCACATTTGTGTCCATAACTCCGTATTTACAACCCATATTACATTGTACTATACGGTATCTTTTATTTCTCATACAAATTGAGTTATTACTTTCATATTTTGATGAGACATAGAGGTGGATTTGTTCCTTATTACGCGCAACAGAAACTTCATCGTTACAGAGTTGAAATTAAAAGCTTTACAATTACAAGTATTTAATTTTCTCTGAAATTGCGCTGTTGGAGACATTTCAAACACGGAAAGCATCTTCCACAAAAGCGGAGGCAAAAATCGTGTCATGCATGAAACTATTATTATCGCTTTGAAGCAAAATCGATCAGTTATCCCTTCCTTTGTGGATTAATTTTTCTAGAAAAGAAAGGACACGTCATACATGACACTATGAGGGAGTTAATCTGTACCTTGACTTATCCTTTTGTGTGTGCGTTCTCCCCAAGTCCTAAAGCAAACTTTTATTTTGACAATAAGAAAAAGAAGCAAAAATGGAACCACATATCCCTCAGTTGCAATGAGATAGTGACTTTAAAGTGCATGCAGATTGGTGAATTTCCAAGCGCATTTTTCTCAAGGAACAATGACTTTTCAGAAATGCTTTTATGCAATTAAAATAGGACACTTATCCCTTTTAATTTAGATCAACCTATTTTAAAATGTCTTTACATGGAAAGTTGAAAAATAAATAAGCAATAAAATAGTTATTTATAATGTTATACTTTGCCAATTATTTGATGTTTAAATAATAAAATTAGAGTAAATATCCTATGCATTATCCGTATGAAAAAGTTTTATACAAATATTTAATAATTTCAAGTCAATAATATATATGATAAACTCATTGATTTTTACTTTAAAAATCTTACTACTATAATTTCTTATTAATTAATAATGTAAATATTTTTGGCCTCAAAGAGTGTATAGAAACTAAATTAAATCCATAAAATTATTGGACTCTACAAGACCAGCTGGCAGCGTGGCATTTGAATACAGAACATAGTCTGCACCGTTTTTTGACATGTCTGATGTCTTGATGTAAAGTGCCTTTTTTTGACTTGAAACAAAATTGGGCCACTATGTTTTGCGGTACCTTATGATTCATGACGCACCCAATACGGTAGAATTGCATCACTTTATTTTGGATTTTGAATTGCAATTTGGAATAAAGCCCAAGCTTCGATCCAATTCTGTCGGTATCCGACCCGTTCAAAATAGTAGTCTTCTCTTTCCTTTATGAACATTTTTTTTACTCTCCATAAGAACTTGGAGTTTTAAACCTACCATAACCAAGGCATGCTAACATTTATCATTGTGGTAGATATAGCTAGCTAGTTAAGGCTTAAATTAGAGATGGTATTATAATTCAATATATGGTTTAGACTTGTTATGAAGAAGAGGAAGATATTTACTTTCCACTCAAAGTTGGCATTATTTTTTCAAAGTACACCAACTTAGGAACAACTATTATAAGAATTTCAATGTTGATATCAAGATGAAATTCATACAACTAATAACAATACAAAATCAACACACAACTGACATAGAATATGAAGTCAACATACAACACAAAGTCAACATGTGATATAACTTCAATGGTGAGGAATCCAACATAAATAGAAGACAGTGACGCAACTAATTTTACCGCCAAAAGCTTCTCAATGGTTATTCATAAATACTGTAATTATGTATTGATACTGACAACTCTTAACTAATAAATGAGAACCCACACTCTCTCTCTATGATTTCTCTCTTTCTGTCTCTTGGGATTCTATTTTCTCTGTTCTTGTGGTTAACAACATAACAAGACTTAATATGATTTAGAATCTTTTTATTTCTATTCTTTAATGAATAAATTAAATTTCATGTGTTTTTCCTTGTTGGTTTGAGAAAGTATTCATATATTGTTCTTCTGTCTTTCTTATCTTTCTGGTCCTTCTACCGCCCACGCAAAAGACTTGAGCTGTTTGAATTTTGAAAGCTCATGCGTTCACGCAATTAAGAGCACAAAAGTGCACCTTTGTCCTTACTCCTGAGCCATGATCACGCCTCTTCTCTTTGCTTTATAATCACAAATTCTACTACAACGAATTAGCTAGAGAACCATAAAAACTATATTCGAGAAGATTTTCTTCTGCAAGGTGTGAAAGAAAGCTTCACCACGTTAGCCACATCATCTTTCAAAAGCAGACAAGTTGTTGTTGACCCTTGCTTGTTTACATTTATGCAATTTTGTTTGGGCGTAATTGAATGGCAGCGTTTACTTCGAGTACAAATTGCTTTACTCTCTTTGTTTTTTCTCCATATTATACAAAAACTATTAATACTAGTTATGATTTTTATTAAAAGCTAATATATAATCCATTGCAATAATGTGAGTTGTTCTATTGGCACTTTCTTGATAAGATGTGTAACATGCAATGACAGATAAGGTTTTCATTTTTCAACAAAAACATTGAGTCATTGACTTCACTCTGTTCTCAGTAAGAAATTAGAAGCGCTGAGGAATTTTAAACAAGAAAAAAAAAACGCTTGAGGACAAGAATTGTGTTAATGGATCGTGAAATTATTAAATAAAAAAAAACATTTTTATACATGAAAAATTTTATATGGAAAGAAAACCAAACTCGTTATTATTATTGAAAGGAGCCTCATTGTTACTTGGATTAACATGTGTTGACGATAAGCACTTTTTTTTAATACAACTAAGTAAAATAAGAAAACATCATCGTCAGGCACTTCATTAATATTAATCAGCGTCCTTTTTTTTTTTAAAAGGCTAATAGACAATATTATTATATAACGTGCCTGATTTGAAAAAAAAAAAAACATAGTACAAAGGATATTTCCTCAATAAGAAAACGTTCTACACACATGGTGCCTTCAACAACAAATCATCTTTTTTAATTGGTTTGACAAGAATAATGTTTTACTATTATAGGATCAATAATTTGAATGAGAGGCTAACTTCACTTTAATGTTAATTAGTTTCAAGGAGATTATGAGTTTACTAGTCCATTTAAAGAGAAGTTATATTTATATAAAAAAATTTAATATAAAATATGCTTTTAAATAGACTAACAAATTAAGTTAAAATTTCAAATAAATTACGTCAAGGCTAAAAAATAAAGCCCATAATTAACCCAACTTCCTTACAATTCAAAATTGTCTACAAGCACTAAACAATTGTAAGGCTTGAGGGAAGTTCGAGCCACAACAACGAAAGTGGAAAAGGAAAAGTGGGCCATGAGCCAATGAAGTTGATGAATTAATTATTTCCATGGAAATATTAAAGTTAATATAAAGGATAAATGATGGTGTTGATCTTTTATCTTATTTTTTTAAGTTTTATATTTTATCTTTTAAAAAATTAATTTTGATCTTTTATTTTATTTAAGAAATTTAATATGATCCTTTACTTTTTAAAAGATTCACTTTGATACTTCATCTTATTTTTAAAATGATCCTTCAATTATTGAAATATATTCATAATGAAATTTCATCCAAGTGTTATTCAAATAACAAAAAATAAATATATTAAAATAATTGAAATATCATTTTAAATAAGATAAGGTATCAAAGTAAATTTTTTGAAAAAATAAAAAATTATCTTGAATCTTTTAAAAAAAGATAAAGGAATAAAATAATTTTTTTAAAAAAGATAAAATATTATTTTGAGTAACATAAATAAGATAAAGATCAAAATAACCATTTAACCGGATATAAACCCTTCACTTTCAAGTTAATCCAAATAAAAAATAGAAATTAAATTTGAAATTAATTTAACTTACACATGAAAGGCAATATGACCTTTTAAACACATCAGCATGTCACGTGGATGCCAAATAAAAAAAAAAATGTGATTGTCATGTAATGTCAATTAACTCTTGAATTTAAATAACCAATGAAATACAATTCATAATTTTTTTCGCGATTCCTTTGGTGATTAGGGGTATTGAAACCCCTCCCTCTGACGTGGACCAATCATTATGTGTCAATTGTGCAATCATTCAGGTCATAACCAGCAGTTTTGACTGGGGTTTAGTGTATTTATTCAAGGGATTTGCGGTCACTTTATAATTTTGCAATATACTATTTTATTATATTTATATCTATTTTTTCTTTTGTAATGACTTGGTTGTTTCTATGGTTGACAAAAAAATTAGTAATTTATGCTTGGTGCTTAAGATTTTGGTAAATTGGTTTGAATACAAAAAAGCTAAATCTAAATGTAAAAAGGAGTGATGGCAGCGGCAACTGCCTCGCGTAGGAACTCATGCGATAGTGGCGGATGCATCAAAAAAGAAAATCAAAAGAAATATTGAAATCGCGATTTGAAAATTGAAGGCCCAACGTCGTACGAGGTCGGCGTTTCCAACGTGGACAATGAGGAAGAGCGTAATGTCGGAGACGAATTTCGGAGGGAGTGTTCTGTGTTTGTGCTTTTGTTGTTTCTATTGGTAGTGATTAAAGGGGGAAAAGGGAATAGTCACTTTCCCTCCTCGTGCCTTCCTCACCGGTCACGTTGTTGTATTGGCACCGAGGTGACTGTTTGGATTATTGTGAGGTAAAAGAGAAAAAAAATCCATAAATTTAAAATGTTTTTTTATTAAAGTATAATGTTATTTTTACTTATAATTTTTATAATTCATTAGTATAAATCTCTCTAATTTTTACTTATCTCAATTAACAGTGGCTTGACCCGACGGAACCATAGCTTGAATCTGTGTATAGGCAATCATATTATTTTTGTTCAGCAATTGTGCTTTAACAACTGTGAGGGGAACCAAGATGGGTTGTGTTTTGGAGCAATGAAGGAAGGAGGATGTGGTGCTTGATTTTGAACAAGGTGGAGAGCCAAAGTAGTGATGAAGAAGGAAGAATAGAGAAACCATGGTCAATTAGGGATTTTAGAATGAAATAAGAAATTAAAGATAGATTCAAAATGTATTGTTAAAATATAATAAAATAATGTTTTTTAAATTATAAAGTGACCCCATAATCTTTTAAAAATACAAAAAAACTCTGAGTCAAAGTTACTGATTATACCATGGCATGATCATGCATGGTGCATTACAATTGGTCCACGTTAGAGGGGGTTTCAATACCCCCTAATCAAAACATGCACCAAAGGAACCGCCTAATTTATTTTAATAAATATTAGTTTTGGAACTAACTTAATAATATATTTGATTTTTAGGGGATTAAAATGTTCAATTATTCTCTTGATTAATTTTGGCAAAGAAATTAATGCTAGTAAAATGGGTCGAACCCAACTCATCAGGCATAGTAGGGCCAAAATAATGTGACATCAAATAAACTGTGTCAATATAGCCCTGATCGATGGGTTAAACGCCAAGTCGAGTAAAAAAAAATTATAGACTTGAATTCAATTAGGTTTATTTTGACTCGTAATTATTTTAATTATTAATTTTAATATATATATATATATATATATATATATATATATATATATATATATATATATATATATATATATATATATATTTAGACAACTAAAACAAGCCAATTTGACCTGTTCCACGGGCCACAGAAATACATCTCATAAAATATTTTAGTCAGAGTTAGTCCAATTCATTTTTCAGACTTGAAGAATCGAGTTAGGGCGAATATTCCATTTTATCAACCATAATATAATTTTATATAACTTTAATCCTTAATATGAACAATGTTAAAAATATACTAGTACAAAATTAAGTTTTAATTGCTGTCAAAAAATAAAAATAAGTTTTAGACTTTCAAAATGCGTAAACCATTTTAAAAGGCACAGGAACCACTCTATTTTATCCTTACAATAAGAATTTTACGAAACCTTGATATTCCAGTACATTTTTTTTTGTCACCTCAATTATTTTATCTCAGAATTATCTTTCATTTCTTTTCTTTTATATAAAAAAATTATAGTCCAAACAACGTTAATCCTTTCTTATCCAGTGCCTTCTTTTTCCTCGCGCAAACCCTTTCTTTCCACTTCCCAGAACAACGTTGCCACTTTCTCCGACACCAAAACAAACCACCACACTCGACTTCCAATCACCAACCAGTGCCCACAGTTCAACTTAAAAGCGAAAATGCAATCATTCACTTCCTTTATAGCGTACCTCGTTTTCCTCGCGTCCATATCACACACTGTTCCACAAACTCTGGACTCCAACACCGTCCCCGCATACCCGACCCAAACCCAGTCCCAAATCTGCCGCCTCGACCTCTCCAACGAGCTCTTCGGCGGTGTCAACGCCGCCTGCGGTGGCGGCCCCACCCTTGACCGCAGCCGCTGCTGCCCCGTCCTCGCCGCCTGGCTCTTCGCCGCCCACGCCCGCACCGCCCTCGAAGTCTCCGCTGCATCGTCGCCTCCCCCCTCCGGCGACCTCCCCATGATGCCCGCCGACGACTCCCAAAAATGCGTCAACTCTCTCCAAGACTCGCTCCGCAACCGCAGCATCCGAATCCCACAGCCCAACGCCACCTGTGACGCCATTCTCTGCTTCTGTGGCATCAGGCTCCACCACATAACCTCCCTGACCTGCCCCAACGCTTTCAACGTCACCACCGCGCTTCGCAACGCGTCCTCCGGCGGCACCCACAACGCCACCCCCACCGCCATCGTTCGCAACTTGGAAAAGAATTGCCGCAACGCTTCCTACGCTGGCTGCACCCAATGCCTCATCGCCCTACAAAAGGTTACACGTTTCTCATCTCCTCCCTTTATAAACATTAAAACCACACCACCTTTCGACGATGTGGGCCTTATCTTCATAACGCAGCGTTGAATAGTTTCTTTACTTGAATTCCAATGTCGTCCTAATTAATTTGGGGTTGACCTGCGAAAATGACACTGCCATGTGCTTCTCCAAT
Source organism: Glycine max (assembly GCF_000004515.6). Taxonomy (NCBI): domain Eukaryota; kingdom Viridiplantae; phylum Streptophyta; class Magnoliopsida; order Fabales; family Fabaceae; genus Glycine; species Glycine max. Next base: position 37,520,784 of record NC_038248.2, on the reverse strand, counting down.
GTACGGCCATAGCATTAAGTGTAGCCAATGTATCTTTTTTTCATAAGTTTGGTTCTTTTTTATGCAGATAAAAGGGAATAACAAGAAGGAGAGTGAGAGTGAGAGGGCGAAGAAGATGTTTAACCGGGACTGCCAACTGATGGCGCTGACGTGGCTTCTAGGGCGGAACAAAACGGCGTACATACCCACTGTTTCGGCGGTGTTGCGGGCTGTGATGTACAGTGCGCATCCACACGAATCGACGTGTAGTCCGGACCAGGAGAACATGCCCTTGGCCGTTGATTCGCTGCGATATGAAACGAGCAAGGGTTCATCGTCGCCGTTGAGGTTGTTTTGGATTGTGCTCGTGATCGTTCTCATTTTATTCTGCATGTGATTGAAGGGTCCACTTGTTGATTGCGATTTGCGAGGGACGTTTCTTTGATGCGTGCATGCCCGGTTTGTTTCTAATGTGTATTCGGGGGTGTCACGTGAAGCTATTAGACAAAAACATGCAACCTAGTCTCTGTCTTTTCTCACTGTAAATTTTGGACTCTATTGATTCACCTATTAATTTTTTTGTACATCTTTGTTCTTTTGTAAGTCTCTTTTTCCGCTTTTTATTTTATTTTTTATTGCATTATTCATTATATTTTTTATATATTTAAGTTAGAAATAAAAAGTAGTATGATGTGTTTAAAAAGAAAGTGACTTATTAAAATAATATGAAGATAAAATAAAGGGAATATAAGATTATAATTATTTATGCCAATGTGACCAGGACTGTAATGCGATTTTTCAATTGTCCTTTTTGCGCTCTTATAGTTTTGTTGTGCTCGTTATTCTTTTTTTTTTTAAGTATAATCTTTTTTTCTTACATTTGTTTTAGAATAATAAAAAGTAGGATGGTACGATTGAAAAGAAAGTGAGATAATAAAAGAATATCAAGAAGAAAAAAAAGGAATGTATGATGAAGACATATAACTGTGTAAGATTGTGAAGCTTTCTTCTCAGTTATGTTTTTTCATCCACAATGTTATTCAATCCAATTACATATTAATCTTTCTCCTATTTATTTGCATATAATCTTATTCTTTTCTTTCATTCACTTATCACATTTAATAACAGAACTCAATATAGATTTTAGAATTTTTTGGAATTTTAACCGTATGCAACTATGCATGGTTGGCATTGGGCCGTAATGACTAACTTGATCTAAGTGCCCCCCCCCCTCGAATATTTTGTCTTCAATGTAGTGTTTGGATACAAGGTTTGATTAAATACTGAGTAAGTTCTTATTAAATGAGAATTTATTTATTTATGAACATGTGAATAAATTGACAAAAGGTTGTTTAAATTTAATTATTGGTAACAAACATCACTTCCTTAAATTTAAATGGATTCTTTCAAATCACGTATAATATTTTCATTAAATCCATTCATTTGCACATGGTAAAAATGGTTGTTGTAAGACCTAACACTAACAGACAGAAGGTTAAAACTTATCCATTGAATTCAATTTAATTTTTACCAGACTGATTATTGATTTGAAGGTTGTAGCATTGCACACTAATTTGTACAAAACACGACCTGAATTGGATGATGTATTTTTACAACAATGTTGTATGTAACTGTATCTTTACAATGTCTTAATCTATAGAACAACTTGATCTTCCACTACAATAGAGTTGTAAAATGTTAGTTACAGATTAGTTTTATTAGTTGTTCTCATTGACTATTTAAGTTTCAGTGTACTTATAGAATTATCTCTTATTTCAATACATTTCTATTTTCAATTATGTAAATTTTCTACAATTTTCTCTTCTCTCAGGTTCAACCATTACTCACATGGTATTTACCAAGGATCATATTTTGCTACATCTTTCTTTCCATGTTCTTCCATTTTCTTTGTTCTATTACAAATATTATCATCTTGTATATGATCTTTCTCCCTTCGTCTCATCAAAGAAATTGAAATCATAGATAGCGTTTCAAGTTTTGTTTTTCTTCTTCCTCTATCAGATACATCATTTCTTTGTTTTTTCAAGTTTTTTGTTCTGATCTTTCAAGAATCCTCAGACCTTCGCCGTATGTGCAGAGATCTTCAGTTTCAATCTCATTTTTTTTCCACTTTTCGCCCTATCTCTATCCCCCTCTCACTCCAAATTCATCTCTGCTTCTTCTTGTTTCTTCAAATTCAGGAAAGACTTACCTTTTTTTTTTAGTTCTGTCAACACTTCAGCAAATTTATTCTGCTTTTAGTCAGGTTGCGACTCTTATTCTTTGCCACGGATGTCAACTTCACTAATAATGTAATGTAATTGTTATCATAATTACATAAAATCAAAGTGTTTTGTTGTGAAAATGAATCAAATTTAAGTGTCACATTCAATAACTAAACATTGGTTTTAACTTTTAAATCACAAGACCACATATTGGCAGCTAAAAATAAACCATCAGCGTTATAAAAAGGCCTAGCAATTAGCAAGGATTCTAAAGGTTCAATATTTGGCAGCACTAAGCTATGTATTGCATTAAATGAAGAAAATAAAAGGGAGAGAAAGCCCACGGGAGAGGTGATGGTGAAAAGTTACACGGTAAAAAGTGACCCGTTCAGGTTCCTTTCCATCTTAGCTTCAGTTCACAAAATATCAATTTGATTACAAAATATATTTATGCATTAATACAAAACAGAATGTTTGAATTTCATGTTTAAATATACATGACAACAGAGGGACGGCTTTAAGGAGTCTAAGCCCACCATGGAGCATCACCTGTTCTGAAATCTGTTTCAACCCAAGGAACAAACACCACCTTCCCATCATCTATATCACAATGTGCTAATGCCAGAGACTGTCCAACAAGAACAACAGAAGTATACATCACTGTTCTAGTAATAGACAAGTGTAGCAGAGATTGAAAATTGAAAAATAAAATTGAGGTTGTAAAGAAACTAATCATAACGAATTCTGGATACTTCTAAAACTCTAAATACCACAATTTCTCAAAAGACATGGTTTTCCAATTGAATAATTATAAATCCCCCTAGGCTCCTACTAATCATTCCAAGGTAAAACATTACTCAGATCCACTAAAGTATATAGTACTGTCACATCAGTCCACAAAAGTACGAAAATTCAAAAGAAACCCCTACGAATGCAATCTGTAAATCACTTGAGTCCAAAATTCAAAAAGTCGTATGACTTAGGCCATAATATTGACATAAGTTTAGGGACTAAAGTAACAATAAGTAGTTAAGTTTAGGAACATATTTGACATCTAGCAATTTAATTTGAATTTTCTTAGTTTCAGAGACTAATGTCATAACTCTTATACTTTTAGGAATCAAAAACAGTTTTTTACCCAATCATTCTACTTTCTTGCATGATAAGTATTCAATGCATTTTATATTTTCAAGACATTAAACGCTTTACTTTTTCATTTAATTTTTTCTTTTATAAGGTAATAGGACTCTTTCCAATTTACTTACCAAGGGAGCAGGTCCTCTCACAACTCTTCCTTGGTCATTGTACTGAGATCCATGGCAAGGGCAGATGAACTTGTTCTCTGCTTGATTCCATGGCACGACACATCCAAGGTGAGTGCACACGGCATTAATTGCATATGTTGCAAGGGTTCTGTCTTTCTCCACAACAAGATAGGTAGGATCTCCCTGTAAATAAAGGGGGGTGGATTCAAATTGTAGAATTATGAAAATAGTTATTATGGTTGGAAGGTGAGAAGGAAATCATTTCCACTTCTACAAAGCCAAACCTTTGGTTTTTGTAACTAGAACTACAGTTTAAATTTCTCTAACACTGCCACTGGATAAAATGGGCAGAGTGTAGCAAGATAAATTTGTTGAGGAAAGAGAAGAGGTCTAATAATTGAAGAAAAGAAGCAATGAGAAATGATGCCAAAGCAGTCTAGGGAAGCTATTGCTTTCAATATTACATGTAAAGCATCTGCAACTTGTTGAAGATCTATGAGTACACTAACTAAACAGCGGTACACTTACCTTCAATCCTTGTGCAAGGGTTCGGTCACCAGGTCCATGTGCCTTGAGCCAATTCTCTGCAATTACATCATTTCCAACAGCATCCTTGGCAACAGTACCACCAGCTGAAGAACCTGAACTGTAATTTTTTCCCCAGTCAGGTTAATGATTTGTATAGATGAAGAAACTGGGATTGAATAATAAAAAGCAACACATTGGAAGGTTAAGAGTTAATTATCAAACTTTTGGGTGCTAAATGCAACAAGTAATGAGCAATATGATAGATTTTCTTCCCTTTCAATGCAATTTATATGTTCCTCTTCGAATCAACTGATAGTTTAAGTTCAGAAGATAGCTTTTAAACTAATGTGACTAGAATGCAAAACTAAAGAATTGAGGCAAAATTCAAAACATTAAGAAATAATCAATTCAGTACTCCTCCCCCAATGTCAGGAATGTGCAAATTTTTAACTTTCATCGCTTCTTTCCCTCCCACTACAAAAATCATTACAATGATAATAATAATACCAAAAGTAATATGTATGAATTAGCTTCAAGTAATAGTACAACTATTGAAAAAGAGGCTGCACATCTAGCAAAGCAGAAGGTAATTATTCAACGTTCAAGAGAAAAGCTTCTCATGGAAGCACCATCAAATTAAGGCATCCCCTAAAGCTGATCCTATTAGTACATGAGCACTATCAACACCTGTTATTTTATGTTTTGGGGAATTCATGCTACTGGAGTAATTACTTCTCCAAAGTTACACACGACACAACATTAGCCCTTCTTAAATTTTAGTTAGTTCATTAGTTCCTTAGTGATTTAAAATGCTGCCATGTTAGTTTTTTAAAAATTCTGTCACCACATTTGTCACTTATAGATCTCAAATGTCACCACATTCATCCTTAAGGAAGTGATGACACAAAATAAGGAGTTTAATTTCTATATACTATCAACTGATCAAAAATCATTGTCGGTATTACAGTTGAAGTAGTTATTGTAAAAATCAATAAAGTTATCATACATGGTGGTTTGTGATTAAATTACAGTATACTATATTGCATAAATTATTTACTCCATAATAAAATCGAAGAGCAAGTTTAGTGACAAATTAAACCTATAACGAAGTAATCTGATGATAAAATCGTTCAAGGACAAAGGCAATGACATTTTGCATCTCTTAAGGACTAATTTGACGACCAAAATTTGTGAAGATGTAAGAACTAATTAATGTGATGATAAGTATAATTGTGTAGGAAAACAAAAACCTACCCTGGAGGGACAAAAAAGTAGGTGTAGGGAATAAGCATTCCAGCAGAGGGGAGTGAAATGGCACCAAGAAGAAGCAGATTCATGAGCTGTCTTTTGCCCATGTCAGGGACTCTATCAGCAGGAATGCTGGTGGCTTGGCATGCAATTCTCATTCCCTTGCTCTTCCCCATCATCTGCCTCTTCACTGGCTTCACAAGAAGTGCCTGTGAGGGACTGAAAATCCCACTCTTTCCTGAGCATAGCTGAAATCACAAAACATAATAGTCCCTTTTGTTAACTCGAAAAGCACCAAACCTATGCTACACATTATAGAGAAAAAAGAATAAAAAGAATCTTTTTTTTTAGTACCTGAGAAGGGGTTGTAGGGGATAGAGTGGTGGATGCCATGGTTACAGAAACACTTGTTGGAGATGAAGATTGAGAAGATAGAGAGATGTGAAGTGAAGATTTCAGGTTAAAAATCTTAAAGGACCACCACAACTGTCAACACAACAGTTGCTGGATAAGGCGCTAAGGCCACGTAGGTGCCACATAGCCACATGTTCTTCAGCCAATCAACAACAACCAAATAAACCACCTTGTTATCTTGTTTTTTGGGTCCTCATGGTCCAACACAGCAACTTGATTTGCTTTTTTTGTCATGGAATTTTAGCTTGTTAAGGATTAAGGCTTTTTTCCTTTGGGACATTTGGTGCACCCAGCAACATTGGTGGTGCACCCAACAATTAGGTGAATGGGTAAAACTATCCTTGTATCAAAGTTTGAAAATGAAACTAATTAAAAAAAAAAAATCCTTCTTCTGGAAGAAGATTCTTCCGAATGAACAATTTGTTCTACCAGAAGAACCTTCTTCCGGAAAAGTTATCGGAAGAACTTCTTCTGGTAGCTTTGTTCTTCCGGAAGAAGGTTTTTCTGGAAGAACAAATTGTTCATCCGGAAGAAGTTCTTCCGGTAGTTTCTCCGGAAGAAGGTTCTTCCAGAAGAACAAAGCTATCGAAAGAAGTTCTTACCAGAAAAATCTTCTTCCAAAAGAAGGAATTATTTTTTATAATTAGTTTTATTTTCAAACTTTGACACAAGGGTAGTTCTTTTGTGTTATTTTTTAAACAAAATAAGAACATGTTTTTATTGTATAGTCACATACTCAAGCATAATAAAAACTAGTTTCCATCGAATCAACAAGAAGTGAAAGAAAAAAAAGAAACAAAAAGGAACAATGAGGGTGGGATAAGAATAGAAGAGGGAGAGGAAAGAGAGTGTCTTGTGAAAAAAAAAAAAAGAGTGGCGGAAGAGAAAAGGTTGAAAGAGAAGGAGAGAGGTGAAGAAAAGGGTAGAATATGATATTCAAGGAAAACAACAAACAAGGGAGTGAGAAGAGGAAAAAGGTCAACTAAGAATAACAAAGCCCCGTGAGCTTACCAGGCGGGCCCAAAATATTTTTAGGCCTTAGTCCCGTTTGCACTTTGCAAGGAACTTAATACGTGTCAGAAAATGGGCTCGTTTGATGTCTAAATGCACTTTAAATATCAGAATGTTCAATGAATTGATTTTAAGACGTGTTTAACGGTTAACTTTGACGTTATCCTCCGGCTAAATATGTATCTTTTAATCTATTATGTTTTAATATGTATCTTTTAATCTATTATGTTTTAGTATTGTTTTATATTGATATATTATTTTTAAAAATTTATTTTGATATTTCATGTTTTTGAAAATTTTATTTTGATTTTTTATGTTTTTAAAAATTTTATTTTACTAGTTTTAAAAATTTTATTTTGATCATTTCTTTTAATTTTCATTAACAAACATTAGTGTATAGGTAATATTAAATTTGAAATAAATTAATTTAAAATAGTGACGTCTAAAAATCACCATTAACTTTCTAAAATACATTCAACCACCTATTTTTTTAATTTCTATTATCTTCTTATGTAAATTCTATACTCACTATAACTTAAACAATACAATCATTGTCCACTTAGATCTACAACCTCCTCAAGCACTACAACAATCATCATCAACAAGCAAATCATTTGTAACATGCATCCATCAAATAACATCGTCACATCATCTTATAGTCACACTGCGATTCAACACCAACCTAAATAAAAAAAACATTGAATCTTAACAATTATGAGAAGTTTGAGATGTCACAACGATAATTTTAAATTTTACATCACTTTTTTTTTCATTATTTTAAATTAATTATTTAAAAATTAAAAGAACACATGTAACATTTGCTATCAAAAATAAAATATAAAATAAAATAAAATTTTTGAAAATATAAATGATTAAAATAAAAATTTAAAAACATAAATGATTAAAATAATTTTTTTTAAATTTAATGTACCAAAATAAAATCTTTAAAAACATAAAATATTAAAATAAAACTTTTAAAACTTAATATATCAAAATAAAAAAAAATATTTAAACATAATGCACCAAAAATATTTAAGCTTATCACTTTTATAAACTTAAAATTTCAAACTAAAACATGGGACTTAGTATCAAATGTGGGACTAATTTTTCATTTTCATGTGTCAGAGACTCAGATTTTAAATCTCACTACACGTGTAAAAAAAATCCCACCACATTACCATCAAATTAAATTAAGTTGACATGATGTATAAATACTTGAATCCTTTAAGCTTCATAAGGATTTGATTTGTAATTATATTAATGAAAAATGTTTTGTTAAATGCGATAAAACTCACATTCATGATGTTTTATGCCTAAGAGATTCATCTCTGGCTGTTAACTGCAAGATACTATTGGTATAAAAAAAAATCTAAATCAAAAGTAAAAATTTCATTTAATAAATTTAGTGTCATACTATTAAAATTATTAATAATTTACATTTATAAAAATCAGCAACTAAAGAACAGTAAATTACTTTATATATATATATATATATATATATATATATCATCAGTTAAAACTTTAATTTACTCTTTAATTAATACATCAACAACAATTTACTTAAATTAGCTACACTTCAGATAATATCTAGATAAGATAAACCTCACCTCCTCTCGAGTAGTCGTGGGCAATGCACACCAAAAGTAAGACTCGGTTTCTACCTCATCTTGACGTTGAAGGGAGGCATGAATGGTAATGCCCTTCCCAGAAAACATAAATAGTTGATAAGTGTCTTTTATTTTGCATGTCCCAAGTAGCTAGGTAATGGTCCTCTTCCTTGTCTACGCCCTCTATGGAAATAATAAAGTATAGAATGATGCTGTTATCTGCATGGGAGGTATGGCGTGCCACATGCACTCACCAAATCATCATGTGCTTCTCCATCTCTCTATGTACCCTTGTGTGCTCTCTCTCTCTCTCTCTCTGGTTTTCGTTTTAATGATCTTAAAATTTTCCTGTTTTTATTAAAAAAGAATTTTGTTCTAGAATCAAAATAAGAAAAAAAATTAAGGGATTAAAATGAAAAAAAAAGAGACTAAAATGAAAGCAAGCTTACGTTACGAGGACTTTAAAACATTGTGTGTGTAAAAAGGACATCAAGTGAGATATAAGAGCGCGCATGAGAGAAGTAAATATAACCGTATGATTGAAATTATAATTAATTAAAATAATCATAACTATTTGAATATAATTATATAATCCAAATTAAGCCTTTTAATCTCTAATGATTGCTACATATTGTATGACAACTTTTGAGAGAACTTCAAATTCTTTGAAACAAGAAATTGAATACAACTATCACAAAGAAACACTCACAAGTAGCTAAGTACAAAATCTGAAAACTTGCATCTAAGATCACTAAGCTAAGGGACTACCTATTTACACCAAAAGCAGTACATAAACTAGATTAGAAAGGTTTAAACATTATTTAACATTTAGAGATTCTTTCATGTAATAATCTTAACATTGAACATTGAATCTTCTTATTTGAACCTTTTATATATAAATTTGTTCTTTAGTTGCTTTTTCTTAATAATTATGACACTAATTGTATAAGAGCATTGTATCTTCTAATTTGAATATAATTTTTTATACTATCAACTTATTAATTATAAATTACCTTATAATAATATTTTTAGAGTTAATAATAAATATTATTTGAGTAACTATTAAATTTGTGATAATTTAATTAGTTAATTGTATAGTTTCTATACTGACCACACCATCAAAATTAAACTCATAAAATGAAAGAGTTTGTGAAAAGAAACGGATAATAGTCTTCCAACGAGAGTAAAAACAATGGGTCTCTTTACGCCTTCTCTTGCATCAAGGCAATAAAAACAGAATATGTGGTTTTCGTCAAAGAAGATAACACTCAACAAAGTGGTTTTAAGAAATATTTAAATCCATAGAGTTTGATCAATACGCAAGGAAATCTTAGGTGGTTATGAACCATTGGTTTGATAATCTTTTTCAATCAAATCACTTTTTTCTTATGAAACCTTCCTCGTTTTCTCTTCAGATGAGAAAATGAGAAACTGTTTCTTAATTTGGTGTCTTGAGGATCATAATCATGCATTAGATTTTAACCTATTAGAGTTTTCATTATCCCCTAATGAATCAACCTGGTTTTCGCTCATTAAACTTATATCAATTTTCGATTGATAGTCTAATGGGTTCATTGAATTAGATCACTTTATATTGAACCCATATAAATATAAATAGTTAATATAAATATTATAATATAATAAGTAACCCATATTAATTAATTAAGAATTATAAAATTCCTAACAGCAGAACTACTCAACAAAATTATGTATATTTTGTACGAGAGAGATACAACAAGCAGCTTGAAGCAACACCGAAAAAATAGAACGTTCTTCAATGTCGCGTTTTGAAGTGATATGAGCCCCTTGAAAGGCCATGTTGCATTTTGCAATGTTCCAAAGCCCTTTGTCTCACAACTCAATTAACACATTAACGATTTATTAGTGTATTAAAATATTAAAGGTTGATATTAAAAATTCATGATTAAAACTTTGGAGGAGCTAGACCAGTTTAGTTAGAGTCATCAAATATAAATACCTTACACTCCCAAGACCAAATTAAAATTAAATTTGAAGTATGTAGTATTTTATTTTAATTTTAATTTATATGCAAAGTTTTTGAACTTTAAGAAAATGTTGGGGAGCTGACCAACCTCTCACGCACAAATAGGTTCTGTCCTCAGTGCCCTGCCTACTTTTACTCGCACTTTTATGAGTAATTTGATTATGATTTATTGATGGCAAGGAGATCTCATTGATAGTACGTACTACTAGTGTAATATAAATTCCTTCCCTCTCTCTACACGAAGAAAAAAAATACTACTATAATGTATTTTTAAACACGAATAATATAAACAATTACAGTTAGGTCTTTTCTCATTTTAAATTTTGACAGCATCACGTAATATATTTGAGTACAATATAAATGTAATAATATATTCTCTAATATATTATTTTAAGTATGTTTTATTATTAACTGAAATTTCTTAAAAATTATGACTCTCATTCCTTATTCAATAGCTTTATTATTACAAATACATAGTCATCGTATGTCACTCCAAGTTAATGATAAAAACTTCTTCACCCAGCTAGTCAACAACATATTAAACAGGTTGCTGCTCATGATGTCAGACTCTAAATCGGGGCCAATTTTGTTGTCATCGGGCTACATCCTTGGCTGCTTTATCATGAAAGTACTTATATTATGATACATGAATTTAAGACTGAGTTTAATACTTATTCTGCAACGTGTTACTGTACTACTTTATTTTATTCCTTTCACATTTACTCTATTAATTATTGAATTCTCAGTCAATTGTGTTTACTTATTATACCAAACAGTTACTCAATGCTTTTATGCTACACTAAATATTACTCCTCCACCGTATATTTAAGAAACATGACTATATGCTAACTTGTCACATGTTAAATTCTATATTATTAATTGTACCAAAAAAATTGATATATTATTAAATTTCACCGAGTCTTTTTTTTTTTTAATACTCGTAAGGATCAATGTTCGCAGGAAGCAATATTTTAAAGTACGATGGTAAATGCAGATATCAGTCTCAACTAAAATTCAAATCCTAATTCATCATTATACGAAAACTAGTTCCTAATCCAACTCTCAACCAAACATGAAGTTCAAATCGAAAAAAAAAAAAAAAGACTGAGTCAACATCCCAAAGTCACACAAACTAACTTTAATTTCCTGCATCTTAATGAGGCATTTCCCACAGACATACTTACCAAAAACTAACCTCAATGATATATTCCTTTGACCAATATATTGGTGATGAGGTACACACTGAGACATGTGTCGTCTTTGTTTTATGGAGCCACTAGTTTAATTTGCTTAGATTGATAACTCAACAAAGACAAAGTTCTAGACTCACGTTCATTTTAAATTCCCAACCGTCACATATAGTCCTATAATTTTTTTCTTTTGTGATGGCAGATATGTTTCAGTCTTGTCTTTTGTTGCTCAAGATCTAGCTTATATATATATATATATATATTTGTATTATTGCTGTCCCTCATCACACAAGAGTGACTTATAAAAGGAACTGCGTGCCTCCATGTGTGGTTTCAGGTCTGGCCCCCAAAGAGATGGGGCAATGTTTTAAATGAATCTGTTCTGTTGGTGCAATTGATCTGAGAACCGTTGTAGCTAGGTTGTGACATTTTTTCCCTTAACAATGACACTATATATGATCGTTTTTGCGCTCCAGGGTTCAGAGTGGGACTAGGTGTCTTGCTTTCCCAACCTACCTTGTTGAGTAGAAGAAAAACGAATACGGAGCCCACAATATTAAAATATTAGTGCGTTAAAGCAGAATTTCAACATAGGAGATATTATTTGAACCTTCTTCTTCTTTATTAATTAGCTGGAACCCTTTCCGTTCAAAAAGAAAATTAGCTGGAACCCTTTTAAAGCTGCATCATGTGCCATCTCTTAAAATGAGCGCTAATTATGCGTACAAGGAAAATTCGGATGTTTGGTTGATAGATAACTTTTGTTTAAGTACGTGGTAAAGTTTTGGTTTCCAAAGTTTGTGTGGATGAAAATATACATGTTAATCTTTTAAATAAATTTTAGTATGATTTATTTATCATTTTCAAAAAAAATCCTTAGTGTCAAAACTAAATAAAAAATAAAACAACTAAAGTTTAAGCTTTAAACTTAAGCTTTAGACAACTTACCAACAAAGAAAGTTATTTATTTTTAGTTTTTATATAAAAAAGGTCTTATATGATAAAAAAAATTCAACATATAACTTTTATTTAAAATAATAATTTTATTCTTAAAATGTATTTTTGTTCTCACTTATTATTATTAGAACAGCCCAACTTAAGATAAAGAAAATGTTAGACAAATGCATAAATCAATTTATCTATATTAGAATGAATATACATTTGGAGGTACATATAATTTGTATGTGGATGCATGAATTATAGTAATTATAAGTTGTCATGCATTAGATTGAGTGATACATATAAAGAGACGTGTACGTCGTATCCGTTGGACAAGTAGGTTAAGGCTCTCGTACAGGATGGTCCCATGTTTCATGCTTGGGTTAAAATGGGGTTTGTAATTTAAAGTTTGTACAGCTGTAAGGGAAGTAGTATCACGGCACAGTAGCAGTTGCACTTATTTATAGTAATCTACCCGACTATTTAATCCCTATTTAATTATGAGGGTTCGTACGTATATGCCTGTTACAAACCTAGGATAAAACATGATCTCTTTCAATTCTTACCTATTCTTTCTCACTTTCACACACGTATGTGGTTCAAAACATGCAAGGAAAGATTTCAAACCTTATCACTCTTGCTATTACTCATTCATAATGAAAGCGTATGTATGATGTAAATTTCAAAGTACGCACGTATGACAATGTCCCCGTTCTCAGGTATGTAGGTCAATTAAGGTGGGGAGTTAGTTACATGTGATGTGAAATGCTAATCTACAATCTGAACTTCAGCACACAACACGATATTTGCTTTATATTTATGATAGGTTTCTAGTTTGTTTGATTTGACCAAATTTCACACTTTAACCTTAATTTTCCATTAAATTCCTCCCACTAGTTTTACTATTGTTTATGTCATACAATGTAGTTAAGAATCAATAATTGAATAAGCGACACCAATCTTTCAATTCATTAATTAAAGAACAAGGTCCTTCTTTATCTCTTTCCAGAGGTTAAGCATGTGCGCTAGTATTTTAAATCTTAATTATGATATAAGTTGCCGCGCACAAGCCTGAAGCTAAGTGACAAAAAAAGTCTAAAAAAATTACCCCGATATGAAATTCATACATAATTAGGGATTTAGGCCTGTCAAGCCCTAACTAGAGATTTAGCCAATTTATGACCATTGAGGACTTTACACTAAATGGGATATAAGAAGGGATGGAATAAAATGGGTGAAAGAAAGGAAAGAAGTAAATGAAACCCTATTAAAGGGGTTCTGTCGTGATCCTAAACTCCGTGGCGTGACTCTCAATTTATAGTGATTGAAGTGGACTTGGACCTAATACTAAAAATCTTTCTTTTTGATATTTTTTCGATTTTTTTTCTTTTAATCTATCTTTTTCATATCTGCAAGTCATAAATAATAAAAATATCAACTTTTATCCTTTAAGCCAAACATAACTACTAAATAAATATTTTTAAAGATATTTTAATATATTTTATTATAAAAAATAACTCATATTTAACAATTATCAATAATCAAATCAAAATACAGCTCAAGATTTCTGAACATCGTTTTACATAGAAATGTCAATATTCAAAATGAAGAACGTTGGTGGTGGGAAGAGGATAAAATAATTTATACAAAATTAAAGAGATACATGACATAGATTGTAATGATTGGATACACCTTTTTACGAATATCTTATTTCTCTATCTCTCTATTTATTATGCAATGAATAATAGTTTGGTTTAAATTAATTAAATTCCAATTGTATTAATTAAATCAATTTAATTTAATTTTAACTTGTATAAGACAAAAGAATTACATGAAATTAAAATAATCACATTTGAACATATAAATATTGGTAGCGTATCATCACTATTATGATACATTTTACTTTTCTTCAAAGTGTAAACATAAAAATCATTTTTGGTATAAAAAGCATTAACATTTTTTCATGATATCAACTATGTTAAATCGTAGTTGATCTATACTCATAATTTTGAACTCAATTAATTCAAATTTATGATGAAAATGAATTTGATTCATTTCAAAAATTTAAATTTAAACTATTTTGCTTATTAGAAGTAATTAGTTTTAAAATATAAAAATGAATCATAAGTTAAAATTCCATTAAATTGTAATTAATAGTGAAACTAATAAAATAAAGTAAAATAATATAATATATAATAACAATATAGATAATAATAATTTATAGATAAATTTTAATTTTAGTTCACCAATTATTTATGACTTTCGTCCTCCAATGTTTTTTTATTTTTGATATCTCTAGTTTAAAAAATACATAATTTCGATTCAATATTCAATTTTACATATATTTTTATATTTTAATTAATTAAATTATTTTTATAATATTTTAAATGAATATGTTAGATTTAGTATTTAATTAATAAACCAAAATAAAAGAAATAAATATATGAAAAATTAAGGGTTGAATAAAAATTGTGAATTTTTTTAAATACAATAATCAAAATCATGAAAAAAGATGACCAAAATCATGAATCTTAATCAGAATAAAATTACAATTTAGATTAATTTATAATTTATTATAAAAATATTTTCAATTATCGATCAATATATATGTGTCATTACCATATTCATTTTCTTCCTCTAAAACATTAAGATTTTGATATAATGATTATAAGAAATTGGAAAAACCACAATTACAACATATTATCATTAAAATTATATGATATATATATAAAATAAAGACCACGCAGGATTCCTTTGGAGCTGGTTTTCTGGGTCTTGAATTTTCTGTGGTTTTTTCAAGTAGCCGTTGATGACATCAACAAAAATATGCCAAAAATTTTAATTAATCACGCACACAAACAACATTATAAAAGATTGCATAATTTAAATTATATAAACAATTAAACACCTAATTTAAATAAGTTAATTATAATGACAATAAATAGAAATAAAACTTTTTAATTTTTTTTTAATATATAATATTCATGTTTTCTATTAATGTTGAAGGTAAGTCAAAAAAATTTCATGGAAATTTGATTTTATGAAGTACATGAGATCCAGTTTAGGAACTATTTCATATCAGAAATTATTATAGATTCATGTTCTCAACTAGTACTTCAACTCCATGATTTTTATGATACATAAAAAATATACAAGATACATAAAAAATATAAATTCAATTGGATCTAGCAATAGTGGTACGCTGTTTTGTTCCCTTTTTTTTTTTTTTATCATGAAGCCTTAGCATTTGTATTTTATTTGTAACTTCACATGCTTCAAATTTCGTTTCCTATTATAAGTTTGCTTTTTTTTTTTCAAAGAAGAATAAATAAGTAGTTTAATAATTACGCAGAGTTAAGTTAGATATTTATGAATCATATAATTTTTATTTTATTTATATTAAAATAATATGATGTTAATACTTTGAATAATTATTATCTATTGGTTGATATCTCACATGACTATATAAATATATTCATTTTTATCTATTATCATTTATCAAAAGTATATGAGTTGTAATTTCTTATATCCAAACAATTTGTCCATATAGGTGGCTGCAAGAAGCTACCGTTAATTTAATTTCAACATTGGCCAGCTCAAGTGTGCTACAGGATAATGCATGTAGGCTCACATGCACATATAGACTTAAGTAAGTCAATTAGTCATTTTTAAGTTCCTCCTTAAAGCCTGCTTCTAAACAGTAATTCTATTTGAATTAAATGAGCAAGTTTTTTGTTTTTTAATTTCAGAGTGGTTAATGAATTTAATCAATTTGCACTATTAGAAAATTAATTTTTTACGATACTGAATCTAAGACGGTTCTACAGAACTGCCTTAGAATGCCACGTGGTGGCATTTTTGTAATTAACAGAATATTTTTTTTTACGTCACAGAATCTAAGGCAGTTCCTTACGACCGTCTTAGAATGCCACCTAGTGGCAATTTTGTAATAACGTGGAATGTGTTATCGATGTTCACTGAATAAAATACAAAACCTAGCTATTGAAACGCGTGCGCGCCCGAAAAGCTTCAATCTTGCCTCTCAGCCTGTGTCTCGCATCTCGTTGTCCGTCGTGCGTGTCTATTGCGCGTGTTACCAGCAGTCATCCCTTGCTTGAGTTCGTGTGCTTCCAACAGTCATCCCTGTCTAGTTCGACGTGGTGTGGCTGGGTTTTTTGGTGGTCTGAGTTCGCGCGGTAGCAGGAGTCATCCCTTGCCTCCTACAGTCCCTTGTTCGACCACAGGTAACGAAATGTGTTTACAATCACTTGTTTGCCCAAACCCTGTTTGCACACAAATAATTTTTAGTGTTTGGGTTGAATGTTAGGGCTAGGGTTTAGGCATATTCAAAATTTCTTAAAAGGGTTGTACAAAGTTAGTCTGAGGTTATTAGTACCATGAAGAAGGTATGAAAGAAGGGTTTTGAATGGCTTTGACTGAATTGCATTTACTTTTCAATCTCCTGCAGCCCAATAGTTACTGAGGACGAAAAGGTTGTAGAAATTGCTTACTTTAAGGTAACCTCGATATCTTGGCTTTATTTTCCCAATTTCAGCTTGAAATTTTTACTCAATAAATTAATTGAGAAATCAACTCATATCCTTCGGGCATCCTTCTTAATGAAACCATGAAATAGTTGTTGTTCCTGAACTGAAAGCCAACTTTAAATTAGTGAAACACAAAAAAAAAGACTGACCTCAAGATTTAAGAACATTTACAAAATAAATCACCAGCAAGGTCCACATTTTTGTGAATTATGAGTTTGTTCGTTTTGGACTGTAACAACCTTTATCGTTCAATTTTTTTTCTTTTTGTAAAGGCATCCGTTGACCATGTGCCACTAACAAAAGTAAATTAGATTTGGATTCGATTTGCAGGCTCAACATGGAAGCACAAGTTTGATAACACAATGGGTGTACTTCACTTCAGTTTCAAACAAAGTTAGTGGGTGCAACACTAATAATATTCTCTCTCGTCGCACTAGAAGCTCCTGCAATACTTCGTTCCTAAGGTACACTTGGGTTGTCAAAAATTTCTTTTCTTTGGCTTCTCAAAAGAAGAGTTAATTATTAGTTGATATAATTGGGGTTTCACGTTTATACTTTATATATAATAATTGGAGTTAATTAAATTGAACACAGGCACAATCAAATGAACTTTATTTGTAAACAGAATAGATGAATTCTTTTGTGTCTTAGAAACATTAATAGAAAAGAATATGGTACCAACTTTGCCCTCCTTTTTGGACAGTTCATATGCTGTTCAATTTTTGAAATTTAAATGAACTTCACTCACACTTTATCACACATAACTAGCAAATACAAAGAGACCAACTTTAGAGAGAGAGAGCTTACAGAATGCAAATAGAAATTTGCCATAGCCTTTCCTTTGGTAAGGTGGTAGGGTGAGGATACATGCCAAATTGTAAGATTCCTTAGAATGTTTTTCCTTTATCATCAAAAAGTAAACAAAATCAATAAGATTATCCATAACATAAAGAAACTAATGAACAAATAAGAATTCTAATAAATAAAAAAGTTGGAAAGTTAAATATGTCAAAATTATAACAAAGTTCATTTTTCATAAAACAACTAAAATTAAGGTCTGTCAAAGAACATCATAAACTTAGCTCCCCAAAATAGAACTTCATAATTATATTATTAATGGTCCTGCTTGCTAATTCAGAGGCAGTTTTGGTGGGCCATTTAGATCAGAAACAAACGTTAAATGGGCATATTAGCAGTAAAATATAAAAATCTGAAATATCTCATGTCAAAGCAAAATAATGACAACACTGCAATATTTTATCTTGGAGACATCCTCGATCATCACATTCACACAAAACATAGAACAGAAACAGGTCTACATCATAATAGAGGGTCTTGTGATCAAGAAATAACTTAGCCAAATAACAAAAGTTCTGCCCATAAACCTTGTTCTTTTTGCCATCGACCTGTTACCAGATATAGCAATAATTATAAGTAATCACATTATGATAGTAATCAATCATTAATAACAAAAAAATGTATATATAACTCTTGCCACTTGCAACTGTCATAACACAACGTTCTCAAAATTCATTCATTTTATAAATTGAAATAATTTCCAATATTTGAGATTTGTAGCTACTTATCGTTGACTTCCATTAGATAATTTAATTAAAAAAATTGTCTAAATCTTTTAGAAAAAGATAAAGAATTTTTTTAAAAAATCATTACAGAGCTGATGCTCATCAAGCAATAGTTGAAGCCAGGGAAATTAGGGCAAGGGAGATCAATGGCTTTAAAAAAGAACTCTATTACAATTGAAGGAGGATAATTAATCCTTCAAAAAAAAAAAAAAACAGAGTACAAAACACAAAAATGCAGAATAGCAGCACAATGTTTGTACATTTTTTTTATCAGCAGCACAATCTTTGTACATGTCAGACAGAAACAGAAACATCCTTCAAGCACCCATTAATATCATAAGTAGCAAAGTTTTAAATTGTGGTTGTGGATGTTTCATGCACTGAGATTCAGATTGCAATCACTATGGTTTGAATTTTCACAAGTTAGCACATCATATTCAAATCATATATATTATTTTACAAGATATTGTAACAATTTATTAAGAAAAATACTATGAAATTCAAAATTCATTTTGAAATCGAGAAATTGAACATAATGGAAGCGGGGTACTGATGACAAAAAAAATACTGACAAAAAATGTACCTCAAACATTGACAGTGTACCACTTCTGTATATTTCATCACCAGGGGGATGCTTAAGATCACATTTCCTCTGCATGAATAGGAAGCAAATGTTAGTACAAGGGTCTAAATTGGTGCTTAGTGATTCGCATTGGGTATAAAAAACTGACATCTTTTTTCAATGGTACATATGGAGGGTTTGGTCCTTTCTCATATGCATTCCCCCCCCCCCCCCCCCCCCCCCCCAAAAATCCTTTATATTAGTTAATACTATTTTTTAATTCGCTTTTATGCTGACTTACTTTTTTATTTTCATCTACATATAGTGCAGAAGTGGCCATGGAAGCTGCAATAGCAGGTGGCATTTCAGTTGTGAGTATACTTTTGATGTTCTTTTATTTTGAGTCATATGTCTATAACTCAGGACATTTTATATGGCCTGTTTTGTCTAATTTTTAAAATTGGTCCTACTAGTTAATTACTTTAAATGCTTTTTGGGCCATATATATGTTAATGGTGTGCTTCTCATCATCTATTTTCTTTTTAGTTAATATAACATTGTGTATTATCTTCTTACTTCTTTAGTTATTTTTGAAATCTTCTGTTTACCATAATCCATATGCTTTTGTGGGTTGCATTTTTAATTGATTATATAATAGTTGAAATTGTAATTATATTCTTGTTTTATGCAGCATGTTCCCTCAACTCATGAGACTTATTCACAATTAACCATTATGCTGGAGATGTAAGCTTGAGAATTTGTATTGTATTACATAGGTTCAAAATATTTTGTTGAATTTCATTATATGTACTGTATTACATATAAGCAACGTAGCTTCTTGTACTAATTTAACCTGAGTTTATAAATTTCCAAAAAGTAAAAAAAAAAATCCATATGCTACATCGGTTCAATTATAAACGATGTAAAAAATATCATCATTCTACATCGGTTAGGTGATAAACGATGTAAAAACTCTTCAAATTCTACATCGGTTGATTGAAGACCGATGTAGAAACCTTTCCATTTGTGTCCATTCTACATCAGTTTAGTGATAAACGATATAGAAAATCTCCTCATACTACATCAGTTTGACGATAAACGATGTAAAAACCTTTCATTTTCTGCATCGGTTGATTGATAACCGATGTAGCCACGTTACCATATCTAGTCATTCTACATCGGTTGAATTATAATCGATATAATAACCTTTCATTTTCTACATCGGTTATCAGTCAACCGATGTAGAAACCTACCCATTCAACATCATTTTCAGCCTTAGAACCGCTATAGAGACCTACCCATTCTACATCGGTTGTAGCTATACAACCGATGTAGAAAAGCCGCCCTTCAAAGACGGTCATAAAACCGATGTTGTGATTCAATGACCCCGGTTTACCACCACGCGTCATAACCGATGTAGAAAGGCCGTTAGAACCGATGTAGAAGGCCTTTTTGAATCTGACTTTTGAATTAAATGAGTGATTTTGGAAGTCAATGGGTGTGGTTTTGTTTTAATTGGATTGGATGACTTGTGATTTGTGAAGAACCACTTGGTGTTGGGGTTTTGGAATAAGGTTGTGCTTGTATGTGTGGTTTATAATGAAATTCACTAGAAAATCTTCATTCACTTATTTCATTTTCATTTTAGTGAGATGAGATTTAGTTGCAAATATAACGACCCATAATCCAATTTTCTTGGAAACTATTTCTTGACAATAATTCTGGGATCTATTTTGGTGTATGTTGTGTTAAGTTTTAACCACACTAAACTTTTTTGTGTTTGTGCCGCTCACGTACTGCAGTTGCTCCTCAGGAACGATTGAAAATTTTGTTGCATATTAGTTTATTTAGTGATTTAGATCTACATAGATTTGTTGAATTTAGAGGTAGGGTGGGATTAAAAGGAAGATAAAACAAAATATTTTGGATAGAATTTAGAAAGAGAGAATGCTTAATTATTCAAGAGAAAATGTAGTCAATAGGTTCTACATAAAATACAATGAAACAGTAAAAGGTCTAAAATATATGATATTCTAAGACGGTTGTTATAATAACCGTCTTAAAATATATGTTTTCTAAGACAATTATTAGATAAAAATCGTCTTAAAAAATATACATTCTAAGACGGTCATTATATTATTATAACAATTATCTTAATATCATCGATTTTTCTATGACGATTTTTCGTAAAACTGTCGTTGATGGTGTTATCTTTCGATGACACCGGCTATAAAGATGATTTGGAACCATCGTTGAAAACCATTTTTAATCGTCATTAAATGACTTTTTTATAGTTGTGAGTATAAAAAGTGAATTTTGGAAAAAAGAAAAACAAAAGTCTCATTCTTTATTGTGAATACTCAAATCTGAAATATACAAATAAATTATTTATTATTATAAAAAATATGAATTAATTGGACAACTAAAGGGGAATTTGAAATTAATTTACCTAATTATTTAGGCATTCATTTATAATGTTATCTATTAATATATGACTGAATTGCAAAATATATTTATCAATCACAATGCTATTAGAAATGTTATTTGTATAATAAATTTACAACAATATTTTTTGTGTTAATTTTTCTTGTACACATTATTTATTGCATGTTATAAAATAACATAAAAGTAGTATTGTATAAATAGTTGAAAAAATTATTGTGTGTGCATTACATTTCTTAAAAAAACAGAAATGTTGAAGAATGCGAAAAAGAATTTCATAAAAGAATATGATTGGTGTTTTAAGTTTCTCTATCCTATCAATTAAGCCAAACTCTTATCATGATTTGTGAATGATATTTTTTTGTTGGTTAATATCTCTTTTTGTGCAATTACTTACTAAAATTATTTTACAAATAGTATTTCGGTTAAAAAAAGATATATTATTTTTATAATAATATTTTTTTCTCTATTATATCAACTACCTTATTGCATATTTTTTTATATCTTTTTTAAAAAATTGTCTTCAAAGAACCAGTTTTTAAGAGTAATAATTTTTGCACATCTTATTATCTTAAACTCTTAATTAAAAATATGAAGAATTCGTTACTCCGAGTGATAATTTTTATACATTTTATTTTCTTAAACCCTTAATTAAAAATATCAATAAATTATTGATTCAAGTGATATTAGACTTAATCTTTTTAATTAAAAAACACAATTAAAAATGATTGTTTTCTTTTATTTTTTTATTGTAATCACAATATTCACATTCTCATCTATTTTTATATTTTTCTCTTTTTTATGTCTTCAATAGATTTTTGAAGTTTTTAATCTGAGTCCTCAAAATGAGATCTGAAATTATGATTATTAACTGGTCTTAACCTTTATTTTTGGCACAGCATTAGCACCATCCTCACCTCATGCAGCCCTGAGCACTGCACAGGTGAGGGACCAAACCAACTACCTCCTCAGCCCCCAGTCCTCTTCTCTCCTATTTCCCATATTTTATTTGCCAATCACACACTAACCCCTAAGAGAGAGAGACACAGATACTCTCTGAACACTAATAAAGAGAGAGAGAGAGAGGCTGGTACTTCCCAAAAGAAAAGCTCAACCTCCCTCGTAGTAGCTTTCATTTGAAGAAACTACATAACTCTCTCTACACCTTTTTTTACCTTATTGTTCTCTCTCTCTCTTCTTCCCTTTTATTTACATTGCTTATTCTTCTTCTTGTTGCTCACTAACTAACACCAACTTCACAAGAAAAGACTTAACCATGGATTTTGACCTCGAAAACCCTCTTGGAAACTTCCACGACCTTCCTTGTGACGCTGTCCCTTCCCTCTTCCTCATCGAATCCGACCACATCCCTCCACCCAACTACTGTCAGAGTTTCAAGGCCAGCGACTTCGACATCTCTGTAAGAAGAGACGTTGTCTCTTTGATCTCGCAGGTAATTCAGCAACACCAACCACAATTCACTTTTTTCTGAGAAAGACAATTTTGTTGTCTCAAAATCTTGTCTTTTTTGTCTTTCGTGGCTTGCTTGTTTCGTTTCTCTTCAGTTGTCCTGCACCTTCGATCCGGTTCTTCCTTACTTAGCTATTAACTACTTGGATCGCTTCCTCGCTCACCAAGGAATATTGGTAAGTTACCAAACCAAACAACTTGTTCATAATTTTTCTCCACTTGGTTTATACTTAGCAGTTAGCACCATTTTTTGGAAAAAAAATCGCGATTTTGACTGCAACATCAAGGTTTTTAGAGTTTTTCTGATTGCAATGTAGTTGCAATCGTGGTCACATTTGTCTATATTTTGATTAATTTTCCTTAATATGAAGGATTGCTACGAAATTGCGACTGAAACTGCAATTTATAACCTTGTTTAGTATTGTTATCTAAAGAATATTAACCAAACAATTAGAATATGCTTCCTCAAGATCTAACTGAAAATGGGTATGAGCAACAGCAACCAAAGCCATGGGCAAACAAGCTCCTTGCAATCTCTTGCTTTTCTCTAGCTGCCAAGATGTTGAAAACAGAGTACTCTGCCACTGATGTCCAGGTAAAGTGTTTGTGCCTTCTAAGTAATCAATTTGCCTGAATTGAAATTTGAAACCAAAGTTTTTGTAAGAGGGATTGGTATTCATTTGAACTAGTATTACTTGTGACTAGGTTCTTATGAATCATGGTGATGGGGGTGCCATTTTTGAGGCACAGACAATTCAAAGAATGGAAGGCATTGTCTTGGGGGCTCTACAATGGCGAATGCGTTCGATCACCCCCTTCTCTTTCATTCCCTTCTTCGTCAACTTGTTCAGGCTTAAAGACCCTGCATTGAGGCAGGTTCTGAAGGATGGAGCATCAGAAATCATACTCAAGTCACAAAGAGGTAGTGTAAACATAATTAATGCTTAATTGACTTTAACATTGGAAATAAGATGAGTTAATTTGATTGCTAATATAGAATTACAGTTAAATAATATTTTTTTACTTTATTTTTTTTTCAGAGATAAAGGTCTTGGAATTCAAGCCATCTACAGTTGCTGCGTCAGCCCTTCTGTATGCTTCACATGAGTTGTTTCCCTTTCAATATCCGTGCTTCTTAAGAGCAATATCCGATTGTTCATATATTAATAAGGTACATAAATTCTTTCATTTTTTTTTCTTTTTTGTTATCCAACACGTATGAATTACTATCTCGTGTAAAATGAGTGGTAAGAAAAAAACGAGTTCTTTATTTTTAGTTTTTTACTATTACTATTATTGTTATTATTACATGGATATGGATAATAGAGGGTACGATAATTTTACTGCAGGAAACTGTGGTGCAATGTTATAATGTGATACACGACATAACCAGGGAGGAGTACGAATCAGTGTTGAATATAAATTCAACTTCAGACACACCGGTTAATGTGTTAGACGAACATTTTCTGAGTTTGGAAAGTGAAAAAACCAACGGAACCAACGTTGTGACACAAGAGCAGGATTTCAAAAGAAGGAAAACCACCGATTATGGCAACAATCGCACGGTCCCGTTTTCACATTTTCATCAATGCTGAAAGTACCACAACAAGACCACATTTAATCATATCATCTGGTCCATCCACGAGCGATTAATATCATATTTTAGTGGTTTAACCAAAAAATATAAATAATGTGGAAAACAAATGAGAACATAGTAATAGGAAGAGAGATAGTGATGGACTCAGTATGAGAAGAGAGGAGAAGAGAATTCGATCAATTTTTAGTTAGTGGACAAAATCACTGTAACGTGATCCTTGTACGGCCTTCATTAAATCTGTTGGGTGTGTCGAGGAGCATGGAAGATAAGATGGGATTTTTTTTTTTTTTTTTGGGTTTCCTAAGAGAGCAAACAAAAAGACAAAACGTGACTTTGAATTGTAGGATTGAGTGTTTTTTTTTTTGGTTGGTTGTTTTGTAGTCAAGTGTGGTTCTGTCTCTTAGCTTCTGGCAAAGGAATAATCACAATAGTAATAGTGAAGCAGCCAATTTTCTTGGAAAATAAAATATAGTACTTTTATGTATTGACATTAGACACCCATGTATATTGTTCATGTTGCTTCTTTCTTAAGTGAGTTCAGGTCTGCGCAAACCAAGAATAGCGAAATCCCCTTATAAACTTGCATAAATACCATTTTTTTTTAACTAGAGATGGTAATAAATGCATACTATTTCGTCTGAGTTATTAGCTGTAAATATGTTGAGGCAAAAAACCGTTATGGTAGTAATTGAGCATCTAAGAAGTAGAGTGTCCCCAATCTCTATGTGAGTGTCTCCAATGTCTATAATCCCGGTTAATTTTTACAGTACTTAACAATAATCAAGCTTTATCATTTTTTCTCTCGTAAATTAAAGAAGATTTAACGGTATTACAATGCTAATTTTACAGAGTAATTTAATCATAAATTATTATGAACACGACTTCTAAGATAATTTTGTTAAAGTCAATAAATTTATTATAAATGATAATATAAATATCATGATGGTATAAAATTATTTTATATTATTATTACATGATCTTTTTTTCATTAAAAATATCATAAATATGCCACATGATGATCAATTGAAACCATACAATATATTTTGGACCACATAATAATTTCTCATATAATATATGTATTTATCTTTTTTATTTTTTTACTTCTTTCATCTATCAACTTGAAAATACTCAAGTTTTATTAATTCTTTATCGTAAATTAAAAAAAATCATGTACATGCTGCGTGAAGGTCGATCAGAATTATATACACATGCACATGATACTTTGGACTAAATAATAATTTCTTGTGTGCATCTATCTTTTTATAATCTTCTTTCATCTATCTGTCAAGTTCTTTAATCTTTATTTAAGTCATCAATATGGTTACAGAACTCGTGAGCGTCTAATTTGTGAGAAATTAGTGAACGAGTGTTATTTTAATTTATTTGAATCGTTGAAAGGTCCCAAATACTCACTTCTTTATCAAAGATATTTGTTTGGACCCATTTTTGAGATCTCTGTTGTTGTACCTGGGAATGGATTGCAACTTCTCAGAGGGAATAGGGACCACCGTGGGTTTGTTTTCTTTTAAAAATAATAATAGTCTTACTCTTTGCTCTTTTATAAAGTTTTTTTTCTCTGTTTTTATGATCCTCCTCCTCATGCAACTAATAACGTTTTTCAGTGTTTATTATAATGGCGACATGAGTGGCGTTTTCAGTCGCAGATGGTCACTTACGTTACATAGCAGCAGCATTTTCAATTCTAATGATAAAAAATTTAAAACTAAACTTAAACCTGCCACTGAAGATTCCTGTTACTGTTGAGGTACGTGCTTTTTTGGTGTAGATAGAACATATGTAGCGGGGATTCGGGTAAAGTATATCACCAACCGTTATTTTGTATTTTCTTACTTTTTTTTTATTAGTTGAAAGTCAATTTTATCCTCATTTTTCATTATTGATATAAAATAAAATAATTGGATGGTGCAGATTAAAAATTATCAACTGAATATTTATTTGCTTAAAAATATGTTAAGAATTACCATATATGAAACTGTTATTTATTTTTCTCTTTTTTTTAACAGATATTACTTGTTCACTTACGCACACCCTTTATCAGAAACCTTGTTTATATTCGGTAGCTGAATTTCGCCACAGCACGCAGTTATCCAACTGGATGTAAATTTTCTGTGTTTATATTTACCTTGCATGTAAAATGTTTTATAAAGTTTTTAACTCGCATAAAGCATGATGTCGGTGGGGTACCATTAATACAATTAAGCGTGCAAGTAAGAGTGTGATTATTTTAGATATAATATAAAATTTTAAAAAATATATATTATTAGAGTCAATAATTTTATCATAAACGATAATTTAAAACTGAATGAAAATAAAAAAAAAACTTGTACATATATTTTAATTAAATTTTATAAATAAATAAATTGATAAAGGTCCAAAATTAGAGTTTGAATCTGGATACCAATCCTAATATTTTGTTTGCATTATAACTGAAACAGGGAGAAAAGAAAGAAATATAATTAATAGAGATAAAAGAAAATTTCAATAAAAATATTGTATTGTTTGGATGAATAGAAATAAGCAGTAAAAAGGTGGAGAAAATTCTCTCTACTTATTTACTTATTTAAATACGTGGAAAAGAGTAAAAAGAAATAAATAAATTATAGAAAAATATTTTTATAATAATTAAAAAAGAAGACTTTACTCCATCTTTTTTTCTTAATAAAAAAATAAGTACTATATTTTTTACTTTTATGTTCTAAAAAAGTAAAACAAACAAGAATTACAAAGAGAGAAGTCATTTTCTTCCCATTAATTTTATGTCAAATTGAGAGGAAATTGTTTTGATGAGTTCTAAAAAAAAAATCTCAAGTTTTTTTCTCTCCAGTACATAGTGAAAAATTCATCTTTTTATTTGTACTTTTTTTTCATTTCCTTACTCTATTTTTTACAAGGACGCACTGTAAACCGTGCAAACAGGTTTGTGTGTGCCTGTGTGCGTGGGGAGTGGTGGGGTGGGGGGTTGAACATGAAAGGATCTTTGCTGTTCGGTAAACTAAAGTAAACGTACATCGAGCAACATGTTTTCTATATAGCTTCTCAGGGTTTGCTTAACATAAATTATAGTGAAATGGAGACATGTCGTATTCTAATAATTTTACTGCTTGAGATATAGGCACAAAACAAAACAGGTGAAGCCAACAATATGTGCAATTATAACTTAAGTTGATTCACTCATTTCCTACCTAGAAGGACAAAACTTGAAAATGATGACCAATCCTTGCGGGCCTTTGTTCATAATTTCTGGATAGTGCACGCTCCCGCCACAGTAGATTGGGACAAAAATACGATTAAAGAAAATAGTACGTAGGAAGATTTGTCACTAAGTACGTCCAATTTTGCAATAAGCCCAAAACTAGTTTATAGACAGGCTAGACAAATAAATTTGGGTGTCATGCACACACTGAGGTCATATTTTATGAACGAACGAACGAGATCAATGGGTCAGTGAGACAGCGACACAGTGAAAAAGATAAGCTGCATGAATAGAAAGTTCAGCTCGATGGGGTTGCATTGATATTGCCAATTGAATAACTCTACTCTTTGCATTTATTTTTTACAATAAATAGTTCTTACAATTTAAGGGAGAAATAAAAAAAGGAAAATGCGGAATAAGAATTAGTCATGTAAAAAATTTATTGTTAACGTTGTTGTATTCTTAATTGTGAACTTTATATCCGTTAATGAAAAACTAGGAATCCATTGGCTAAGCAAGAAACACATAATCACATATGTAACAGGGGTTAACTATTTCTACGCACCTTTTAATTAAGCAATATTTAATTATACGTACTTCCAAGAATTTATTCATATATAATTAAGATTAAGACTGCTTATATGCAAAGAAAGAATTGCATATAGTACTCTCTCTTTTCTAATTTCTGTAACTAGGTTTTTGTTACTCTTATGAAATCTCAAGATACTCTTATAAGCTTTGGTCTTTAACTAATTCTTGGTAAGAGTCTTGGTCATACTGAATGTTTCTTACTTCTCAAGGACGTGTCCTGTAGGTAAGAATTACATATATGTGACTTAAAATCTAACGGATTCTTATAAGTTCATTAATCAATCTATCCATATAGCTTCTTAATTAATGATTTAGCGGCTGCTAAACAAATTTACTGCTGTAAGAATAACGTATACGTAAAAAAAACATTGTGCAGGAAATGAACATTTTTTGTATATACGTACGTAATTAATGCAATGTGGGAGAATCTTGCAAGAAGAGATTTGGTACTAGTTTCTTGGTTGAATTGTCTAGCGAGGGCTACATGCAGGAGCAGAGCAATTAAAGTCGTGGAACCCCCCAGCCCTGCCCAAAGTCACATGAATTCCGAGACGACAGAAGAAAGAGAGTTGGCACTTGTCATCGTTATCGTTAAAGTGGTCACAAACTCACAATGATAAGCCTCCAAACTCCATAATACGAGGTGGTCTTCATCCTTGTCTCATTTGCTGCTGAGCTATAACTGCGCGCTTCGTATGCTTACTTATCATGCGTGCGTGCATATGGAGCACTGTCACACCTTGTTTTATTTAGGATATATGGCATGGAACAATTTTAAAACTAACAAACTCCAAATTCTCTTCTCGTGTTCTTTCTCTCTATATATGGACAAAGTTTCTTTGAAGTTAACAAAAACAATTTCTAAATCATACATCTGAGGATGCATTTACTATTAAATTAAAGTAAGTTAAAGTTATTCAAACCATAATTTTAATTAAGGTTCCAAAACTAAGATCAAGTTAAAATACATGTTGGTGAAACTCACTAGTGTAGGATCGTCCTAGTAATGGGAGGTTGAGATAGATACATGAAGGCTTAAGTTTGATCTTCATTGCTGCTATTGTAAAATAAATAAATAAACGCATGTTGGTGCATTACCAAAATAAAGATTAACATCACCAAAAAACATACATGTTGGTAGATTAGGTTAATACTTTAGGTTCTTTCTTTTGGTGTAGAGGTTAGTTAGAGCAAGGGATGCTGGATGTAGAAGCCTCTTCGCAATTAAATCAGCTTACAACTTCTTAAAGGCACGGGTATTGTAAAGAGTCAACTCTTGATTTCTTAGTATGTTGTTTTAAATTTTTTTAATTTGGAAATGTTCTCATCCTCTAAAAGTACTTGCGTTAATTATCTTGACGGGTTAATTTGGATGGGTTGTCGAGTCAAGTTAGAATTTGTGTAATAGAGGAGTATTACCTCATGTGTTGGTACATGGACGGATGGAGTAGGGCGCATGCAGGGTCCCTAGCTCCCTCCCTTGAAATTTATAATGTCTAAATATTTATATTTTTAAATTTGTTAGTGTAAATTTTTTTATGTTTATTGCTATTAAATTAATAATTAAAGTTAAATAAGGTAAAATTTTGGAAAATTAATTCTATTTTTTTATTTTAATAGTAACTAAGGCTATAATCTTAAAAAAAAACTAAGGCTATAATCAGTATAAAATTATGTTGTGTCCATTATAATAATGGTTAAGCTTATTACCATTTAAAATAAAAACTAGTAATAATTTTAAGTGTAAAATTAATAAATACTTTTTTTTGGAAATTACTACATTTATAAGAAGTTAAATATTTAAAGAATTATAAAGGAAAAAAATTCAAACTCCCTTTTAGTAAACTTATGCATATATCTTGTATTTTATTTGGAAGAAAGATAGTAATCACTTATTTTTATCTTGAATGGTGACGAACTAGCTAGTTTTCATATGTAATATCTGCATTGATTGGTTATCAAGTTTAGTCTATGAGTAAAGCAACTAAAATCTATGTATTAGGTCCACCAATAAAAAATCGTCCTTGTTGGTTATATTGGGGTCTTACCTAACAACATATTTTGGCACGTTGTGATTTAGTCTATTTGGATTATGAAAACATATTGTGTTCCAAAATATTCTTTTTTAATGGTGGTGACGGGTTAGCAGGTTATGTGGGTTGAATTGTGCGAATTAAAAGATTGAATGAAATGATCCGAGTAGCCAACCTATTTTAATAAGTTGATTGATAATGCATGAAAATTAAATTTATGTGTTACACTTTTTATAAACGCAAGTAGTAAAATGAAAAGTCTATGTATCGTTTTCCTAAAGGACTTGTTTAATAATTGACAATTTACATATTTGTTACTTACTAGACAAAAAACTATAGAGCAAACTTAAATTAACAATGATTAAGGTTTAAAAATTAAGGTGAAAACTTGAAATAAAACAAATAAAAAAAGTTTTTTTATTTTCAAAGATTTAAGATACAAACAAGAATGATGTGAAACACAATAGAAGGGAATGATTGGGGTTCGACTTCATTAAATCACTCTCTCATACATAAATAAACTATTAATTTATGTTTATCATTCCTTTGTTATTATCAACTCATAAAAATGCTCAATACCTAATTTCTTATAATAAGAGCCTAAGTCCTATGACTAAACTATCAATCTCTTGTATAGCTTAGCCAAGTTATTTACTTTAAAAAAAAGAGTCAAAGGTAACCAATGAGTCTTACTTAGACATGGCAAGAAAACCCGTACCCGTGGGTACCCGCCCGAATCCGTCCTGATTTTGACGGGTAATACCTGAGTTGACCGGGTATGGGTTCGGGTTCGGATTTTCCCCGATAACCAAAAGTCGGGTACGGATACGGGTATGGGATTACTAGACCCATCCCGACCCCGAACCCGAACCCGCCCCGCCACTTAAAATCTTTAGAATTTTTGCATAATTTAATCAAAAGGCATATAATTTTTATTACTAGTTAATTTTATTTTAAAAATTTTACATAATTTAATATTATTTTCTTAACTATTTATGTTGACACACGCGTTATAATAAATTTATTGATATATAAGTAGTTAAAAATAAATGTTTAACAATCAATTTATTTTTTTCTAAAATCAAATTTTTAATATTTTTTTACAAAAAAAATATTTTTCTAAATGGTGTGTGAAACGGGGTTGGGGATACCCGATATCCGACGGGTACGAGGATGAGACAATAAACTCAAACCCATCGAGTATCGGGTTCGGGCATGGGGATATGTTGAGGAGTCGGGGTAAGGAATTGGGGAGACAATACCCGTATCCGACTCGCCTCATTGCCATGTCTAGTCTTACTCTATTCTTAGCAACAATACCCATTAGGTGGTCTTCTCCGTTCATAATTCAAATATATTTTCTAATCACATTTAAACCATAAAATGAAGTAAATTGGTGATCAAATCAAAATAAGTATTAAGTAAATAAAAAAACACTTAACGGTGAACAATAAATATTTGTTAATAACTCAAAAGATATACATGAATTTAGGTAGGTTTAGTTACATCAAACCATAATCAAGGGGAGCTTAGCTACTCATGGATGAAAAGGGCTTCAAAATGGTAAAGTGAAGAAGGTGAAAAATAAAGAAAGGCCCGCGAAGTCTCCCTTATCCCAAAACCTAGGTCTAAGAAGAATGATCTATTCTATTGCAAAAGTTCCTTTTAATGCTTTATTTTTCTATTAAAAAAGTGATAGTGCAACATTTCTGACCTAGCTAACCAATATTATTGTATGGCCAGAGCTTCATTAATGAATACTAGAACAACATGACTAGACGAGACACCCTTGTGTTAGCTGGGCTAGAAGTGTCTTCAAAATGTGGTGCTCTCTGACTTGTTTTGGTTGGGCAAGAGCTTTTTCTCGCTAGGCTAGGAGCACTTCGAGACTAAAATCTCTCTGGCTGGACAAGCACACCACTATTTGGCTAGGCCAGAGTTCAAAACATCTTCTTTACTTTGATTCTTCTTCCTTCAATAGTGAGCTTCCAACCTTTTTCACTTAAAACATAGGAAAACATAATTTTTTTAAATAAATTCTAACTAAAAAGGAAGAAAAAAAGACTTTAAATAAGAAAAAGATAAGATAAATGTAATTATGTGTGCCCCAAGAAGATAAGCATGTAATTATCACTTTGATTTGTACTCTTTTTTTCACATTAGAAGTGAAAAGAGAGAAGAAGTGGAATTAAAAAAAGAGAGTAAAAAAGAATTATAAATGGCGGCTAAATCATTTTTTATCTACTTCTTTTATTTTCCTTTTCAGTCAACGCCAAAATGTGTTCATCGGGGTTAAAGTATTGTGCATACTGGTGAGACACCGCTCATAGCCCATTTTGAAAAATAAACCACAGGTAATAAGCCTGGCCCATGGTATATTTGACATATCCAAAGCATGTTGGTCTATGGACCAAAAACCAAGCTGGCAACTCAGGTCACTCTCAAAATCACTTAGAATTGTTAATGGATCATGGTAAGAGTCCCTAGCAAGGGTGGGAGCCCTACAACTTTCTTTTTTAGAAGAAAAACCTTGTTTTTATATATAAAAAAATATTGTAACCAAGTATTATTTGAGTTCGTGTACTCTTAGCTAGAGTTTGTTTCGGATGTATAGAGAAGCAGAAAGAAAAATAAGTAGGGTGGGAAAAAGTAGGAAATAAGAAAAAGAATAGAAGATGATTTTTTAGAAAATTGTTTGGATTGAGAAAAATTAAAATTGATTTTGCTCTCTTCACCAGTATGGTTAGATAAAAATGTTAAAGACATTTTATCCTTTTTACGACATAATTAAATATAATATTCTTTTCATTGATAATTAAGTAATTGGTAATTGAATATAAGAATCAAAATTAGATTAGCAAATTCACTTGTATATAAATGGCTTAATTGTTGAAGCTTGACATGGCTTATTTTCAGGATGGATTTGTTTGAAATTAAAAGTGAAATAGAGAAGAAAAAGATAGGAATTAAAGAAAAAGCATAGATATGAGAGGAAAAAAAGAACTGTGAAGAAAGGAAATAAGTAAAGAAATTAAACAAGAAATCTATGTTATTTGAATGGATTAGAAACAAAAAGTAAAGAAGTGAAAAAAATCCATTTATTTTTTGGTACATTTGTAGTTCTCTTTTGTACATTCTCTACATTTATTTGGATGAGTAAAATTGAAGTAATAAGAAATAAATAAAATATAAAAATATTTTATATTAATTAAAACTATTTTTTATTCCATTATTTTTTTCTTAGCATATAAAATTATTATTATTTTTAAATAATTTTTGGTTATCAATTTTTTTTAAGAATTTAAAACAAATAAATGAAAAAGAAATAGATTAACTACCTCCCATTTTATGCCAATTTAGAGGAAGTGTTTTCCGGAGGTTTCACAAAAAAAACACTTACCCTTACTATTTTTCCTCCCATTCAATCGATGAAAATTTAGTATTTCTATCTAATTCCTCTCATTTCTATTTTCCTTCCTTCTCATTTTTTTTTATTTGAGCAAGCAAAGCGTAAGTGAAAATTGGGAGATAAATTAAGTCAGTGTCATCAACTATATATATATAAGTCACCAGGCCACTTAATTTATTTATTTTTATAAGTATTTTGAAATAAATTAAATTTAAACATATGACATATTAATTAAGATTAACTAATTTAAATACATAATTTTCAGTAATCCTAATGAGTTGCTTATTTTTATTTAAGAAGGAAAGTATTTTAAAAAAATTATCTCTAGTTAGTCATAAACGGGTAATCGTGATCCACAATTTTGCACAATATATATGAATATATCCAGTTAAAAATAAAATAACTAAAGCGTGGACATTAGACCTATTAACATTTATTATTAAATTTTTAAAATAAAAAAATTACACATATTAACTAAAAAGTTTCACATATTCCATTTTTCTTTAAAATAAAAAAGTTTCAATTTTTGGACCTCAGTTTCTGTTGGCCTGTTCCGAACATATCCTTATACGTTGTACGCAGCGAAAAAAGTTGCGCTAAAGTAATAATATTATTAGGAATTTAGGATGCTGACTGTTGTGTTGCAACAAAAATGAGGTTAAAAAGAAAAACAATTTATTCATTCATTGCAATAAGCCCACGTGCAAATCATGGAAATTACTGGGACACCAAAGGTCCACATCGTACAAGGAAGAAAAGTATTCCTCAGATTCGTTCACCAAAGGGGCAAGTAATTCGTTTGGAACAAGGGACATGTCTGTCAAAAAATTCTCAGTTGTTACTGTTGGCTGCAATGCTTCTAGAAACGCAAATTCATCATTCTCCAGAACCAAATTTTCGTTATATTCCATGATGGGCCCTGCAGCATCTGAACCATGAAAATTACTACCATTACCATTATCTAGCATTGGGGTCTTGGAATTGGAAATGCTAGCTGCATTTGTCTCTGTCCAAATATTCTCGTTCACGTCCTCTAAGCATGCTTCTAGAAAATCGAACCCGTCTTCCAGTAAGAAATTTTCGTTAGTGACAACTGTGGTATAGTCCGAGGTTGTGGACGAGAATTCTCTTGGGGACAAAGGGACAGAATCAGAGGTTTCAGAAGTTGTTATTGTAGAACTACTGTGAAAGAAACCAACTTTCTGAATTTCCTTGGATCCAGAACTATTTGATTTTGTGGCTTTCACTTTTTTATTGGGGTGAACTGTGTTCTTTCCAAAACGTTTTTTGAGAGTGGTGTGCCAGTGGTTCTTTATTTCGTTATCTGTTCTTCCGGGTAAATGAGTGGCAATCACAGACCATCTGCAAGTGAAGGAAGAAAAGACAAAATTTATATCCCACTAATAATAATAAAACTTATATATAGTTGTATACATATATTTTGTTACTATATATATCCGTTAAAATATAAATTTCTCTTAGATAATTTATGTTGGTACTTACTTTTTTTCTAATTATAAGAATTTTTTATCTAATTCCCGTTTTTAAAATTAGAAAAGAATTTTATAAAAAAAGAAGAAATAAATTTCTAAAAAGGTCTTAGAGGGAGTACTAATCTATAAAAAAAGAAAACTTTTATTATTATCCAGATTATTTAAGCAAAAATTCAATTCTAATTTAAAAGCACCACTTAAAAAAATAAACATGTATGAATTACTTATAAGTTTTGTCCCAATTATTATTGTCATATTAATTATGAGTGGACTTTGCAAGATGCATTGGTCTGTAGGTGTTGAAGTAAGGGAAAATCTTATAGTTCCCCTGTCTAGCTTTTGATGCTGTACAATGTTGTGGGAAATTTAGTTTAGCTTGGAATGTGAGAGCATACTTGTTACCCAGCTTTTCGTGCAGTCTGATTATAATCTCTTCTTCTTCTTTAGTATAGTTCCCTCTTTTTATGTTGGGCCTGAGATAATTTAGCCACCTAAGCCTGCAGCTCTTTCCACACCTTGCCAGTCCTGAAAATCAATGCACCAATGATATTAATTAGTCCTTATACCATGAAATTCTATAAATCTGAACTTTATAAAGCATATCTTTTTCACTTATATATTATTCAATTTATTTATTTTTACTCACACTTACACTTCAAAATGATTAACTTAACTTAATTTTCACATGCATTTACAAGTATATATAGGATATGTTGTTTGATTTAATTACCTGCAAATCTTGGGAGTTGGCGCCAATTCCAAGAGCCATAACGAGTGATATAAGCTATTAACTTGGCATCTTCCTCTGGAGTCCAAGTGCCTTTGTTAAGTCCACTTTTGTGAGAGGAAGATGGAGTTCTCATATCTGATGCTGTGTTGGCGATGTACTTCGTTCGTGTGTGTAAGAGAAACAATAAGAAACAGATGATGGACGATGATGTTGTTTCCCTCTATTAATGTCGGACCAAAATCATCGAAACCTTTACTTATTTATATATAACTACTACATGAGTTCCTATTGGCAAAACGTGTTTCATGCCCCTTAGAATTTCAATAAACTAAATAATTATAAAGATTCCTCCCAATTCTGCGTCCATCATAGCAATCATGTCTTAACAACCGAGCTTTGTGCCAAGAAAATGACGAATTTGGAACAATTAATAAAGACTTGATCGAGGATGAAATTGTAAATTGAAGGAATTTTGTCAAAATATAATACGCGTACAATTTGAATATATATGGTTTGATAGATGTTGATTCATATTGACTCGTCACTCGTGAGTCCTAGCCTGACAAATTATTATATTTTTCTGGCCCGGTTTAACGAATTTATTTATAAGTTACTAATTTTATAATCCAATTCAACTCTCTAGGGATTGTATAGCAAGAGTATTGACTTGTGAATTTATATTTTTTCTTGAAAAATGTATTTCTTATTTCTTAGCAATATAAATAATATAGCTTATAGAAAAATATATATAATATATGTGTGAAATAATTACTTTTTTAATACATTATATAATTTAATGACTCGTGATAATATTATCATATTTTTAAAACTAATATAGTAAATATAATGATTTTATAAGCAATACATTCATAAGTCTCGACTTGATGAGGCCCATAAAAAAATATATACGAACTCAATATAATAAAAAAATTAAAAGCTCATTACAGAATAATGTAAGAGTTTAAAAAAATTAATAGATGTTTGATGGGATTGAGTTTGGGCAAACATGCTTTTAGACTTTTTATTAAGGATTGATTTTCATCCTTATAATTATGTAAATTTTACTTTTTAGTTTGTGCACTTTAATTCTGAAATACTTTTAGTTTCATTTTTTGTCTTTATTGTTAATTAAAAAGAACTTAATGTTATTAGCTGTTGAGGATGTGGTGTTGAGGTAGCGTTGACGTGATGTGCACTTTAGGTTCTAGTCCCTTTAAGTTTTTCACTATTTTTCCGTTTTGTTTTATATACTTATACAATTTTTAAGTTTCGGTCCCTACCATTAGAAACAATTTGTTTTAGTAATCCGTTAAACCAACCTATGTGAGTTGGATTGACTTTTTTTTAACTTACTGTTTTTTTTTTCTTAAACTATATTTAACACCTACACTTTTATGACAATCTTTTAATTATTTTTTATTAGTAATCTTATAACATTATTTTTATTATTTATAATTATATTTGATTAAGAAATTTAGAAAAAAATTGAAGACAAATAAAATTATTAAATATATGGGATGATGGACTAATTCAACCCTAGCATATCTCACCATAGGTTGGATTGGATTTGAATTTTCACCCCAATACAAAAAGAAATTTTATGTGATTCAACTCAATTTTTAGTAGATTTGGTTAGATTAACCGTTTGAGATCATTATATTTTAATTCTTATCCATATGTATGTCTTTTCTTCTTCTTTCTTTCCTCTCTTCTTTTATTTTTCCTCATCAACACCCATTTCCTTCTTTTATTTTTAGATTATGTTTCTTACAACTAATTTCTATTGACTAAATCAGATAATAACCGAGGTTGTAGAGTTCAAATACATTTCCTAGACATGAGGTAGGACCAAAATATAAAGATTGTTCAATTATTTGGACAAAACATAAATGATAGTGCAAGTATAACAATTAAATCATAAAATGCCACACATGTCAAAGGCAAGTCAATATCACATCCATCATCCTTTTTGGTGTTAAATATTTTTTAACAGAAAAGAACAAAATCAAACTATAAATGTTTATATAACCAAATGAATAATTAAAATATTTTTATTAACTTAACCCATATTTTTTATTGGACTAATCAAGTTAGCCAACTGAACTTAACCTGATTCGATATCTACCCCCAACGTATAAAGAGAATATCAAATTCTAACAATTAATACTTTCTTTCATATATTTCTCATCTTTATTTTTTTCTTTTATATTATTTCACCTTCTGTATCTTTCATTTTTTTTTCTCGATTTGAAGCGAGTCACTTAAATAATTTCTAATATATTGTTTACATATTTTTTTAATCCTCGTAGTATATGATAATTTTTGTTTATATTTTTAAAAGTAAAAAAAATATGAATTAACAATATAAAATAATTTTATATTATCATCTAATTATAAATAATGATTTTATCATAAATTTATTAATTTTTATAAAATTATTTTAAAAAATGATAGGAAAGTAACAAGAAGTTTGCTTTATCTCCAATTCACGTGCGGCAATTCACGAACAACCATTGTGTCTAAATGCGTAAAATCTAACGTATAGAGTATGACGTTTCCCACTTAACTGCGAGCCGCCCCTGTTTTGATGAAAAATGGTTAAGCAGAAATCTGGATTCTTTCGTTTTTCACTGCATGTTTTGTTTGGACTAATTTTGAAAGAATTTAAAAATACTTTTATTTTAGAAGTAACATTTTTTTTCTTATTTATTTCCCACACTGGAATTTTCGTTATAAGTACATTAAAATTTATAAATATATTTACTATTTGAAGCATGTGATGGAGTATGTAAGGCTATGATTGATTTAAAATTTTTTTCTGAATTACATGTCATGCTGATTCATATGCAGTTTACAATTCCATCCATTAAAACTCAACAGTTTTAATGATCAAGATTATACGCGTTTTCCTGAAATGATAAACGACCCGTATCCTTCTAATTACTTCCACATTTATAATTTTATA
The DNA here is from genome assembly GCF_000004515.6 of Glycine max. Lineage (NCBI taxonomy): Eukaryota > Viridiplantae > Streptophyta > Magnoliopsida > Fabales > Fabaceae > Glycine > Glycine max. The sequence goes on along the minus strand of NC_038248.2, from coordinate 37,481,737 downwards.
TCTACTAACATAGATAAAAAAAATATTTTATTTAATTTTAGATGTTAGTTTTATATTTTTATCCTTTTATTTGATATTTAATTCTTTTTATTTTTGAATAAAGTTTATTTAATAAAAAGTGTGATCTATTAAGTGAAATATATAATTTTTAATAAAATTTATATGAATTTTATTTAATATTAAAAAATTATATCTAATCGTTCTCATGTAACTGTGTTAGCTCACAAATAGTAATGCTACGTACTTATGAACAAAGAATACCTTGTGCCATATGTGCATGCAAAAATGTCAAGTAAAAATATAAGAGAAGTAAGGAAATAATGTTTTTTTTTTTAAGAAAGTAAGGAAATAATGTTGATTACATATATAATTGCATATAATATTATTTTTATTGAAAAACAATTTTAAGCATACATATTAAATTATGTGAATGTTTTGTAACAATTTTTTCAAGAGAAAACAATTTATTTTTTTAAAACTCTTTCACAAAGTTGTCAAAAAAATATTTTATCAAATAAAATAAGTTAAACTCACATAAAGGTAATATTTGTTTTAAACATTGTAAATCATAAAAATTATTTTAAATTTAAAAGTAAGATCTTTAAAATTAAAATGATCACGTTTCTTAATTAATTTATAATTACTTTAACTTAAAAATTACTTTTAAATTAAAACTATTTGGAATATTGTTGTGTGTTTCAAGACTAAGAATAAAGAAATAAAATATTAGAAGGTTTTAAAATTATTTTATTTAAATTATTTTTAATACAAAATTCTCTTCTTTTTTTTTTTTACTTTCTAGGACTTTTATAAAATTGCATTCGTTTAAGATTCTAGTTTTATAATAAGAGAAATTCAGAATACATTAAGTAAAATGCTACTTATTTAGTCATAATTAATTAATACACTCACCTAGCTAACACACTACTCTACTCTACTCACGTACATATAATTTTAAAAAAAGGATTATTCTCATGTATTCCCCATATGTTTAAAATGGCTGGTCAAATTGGGGGTAAATAAAGTGTAATAAAATAATTGTTTAAGCCAGATATTTAAATTTTACTCATTTTGTTAAATTCGAAATATTCCTTTTCATAAAAAAAATTCCTTTCTCAAATTTTTTTACAGATTTCCTTTCTCAATTATTTCCCAACATTTAAACAAAGGAACAACTGTATAAAAAAAAGCGGAGATGATATATAGGGGTGTGAATATGTCAGACTAAGCTTTAAAAGGCCTAAGTCTATCTTACGATGAATTTTTTAGGCTTGAGTCTGGCCTATAGCCCATCAAAGACTTTTATTGTGATTTGGTCTGACCTTTTTAAAAGCCTAGCCTCATAACCTTTTTAAAAGCCTTTTTATATTTGTTTGCTTTGGGGTAGAAACTTAATAGAAAAGTTAATGGAAAAAAAAACGTTAACTATAATAGAAAAACCAATAAAAATAATGAGTAATATAAATGAATACATAACTCACATCTAAATTGTAATTAAAGTCTTGATTATAAGAATAGAAGTTATAGAGCAATAATCTGTAATCAAAGTCTGTTGGTTTGAAAAAAAATTAATTATATCCAAAAAATAATATATATATATATATATATATATATATATATATATATATATATATATATATATATATATATATATATATATCGGTCTATTAAGCTTATAAAGTTTTTTAACAAGTTTAAGTCTGGTCTATTTAATTTAATAAGCTTTTTAAAAAGTTTGAACCTAACCTTTTAATTAAATAGGTCAATTCATGTCAGACTTTATATAGATCAGATCGTACGTCTTTGTAGACCGGTCCGACCTATTCTATATATAGGGCTCTTGAATTTTCTAGATTTGTTCTGTCTTATGTGCTTCACGAGATCCTGCTTTTGACTTTTCTAATATTTGCTCAGTCTTAAGTGCCTCACGAGATTCTCATGCTTTTGAATTTTCTAATATTTTTTAACAAACTTAACTAATCACTATTAGTTACTTTCTATTTCTGCAAAAAAATTCATCCTGCCTTTCTTGGGAGTTTCTATGATACAACCTAGCATTCAACTATTTGTCGTTAATCAAAACATACAAGGTGAGTGGTTAAATTAAAATATGATAAAAAAAAAAAAAAGCCTCTGGAATCTAGACATCCTATAACTATGATTAGATCGTACTATTGTAAGGGATATATTGGCCTCTTGTGGTCCTTTCTGTTTTTATATGTTTCTTTATCACAGTTAGTAGGTTATGATAATTTTATACTTTGGTTAGTTTAAACAAAAATTAACTATTGGACAGATACAGGGTTTATTTGGGATAAACTTATTTAAAAGTACTTCTAAAAGAATTAAATAAAAATAAATAAATAATTTTTTTATAAATTAAAATTAATTTATGTATAAGTTAATTAATTTGTAAAAATTCTTTCGTATAATTTCTTTTAAAAAATAATATGGTTTCTATAAATTAGTTAGTACATAAGTTAATTTAAATTTATGAAAAAAATTATTTCATTTTTTTCTCTTCTTATTTTTCCTACTAAAAATATTTATGAATAAATTTACCCAAATAAATCCTAAATCGAATGTAATCAATAGGAGCTGAACATTAATTAGGGCTTTATATGTCTAACTTTTTATCATTGCTTATTAGTTAGACTCATATATCCTCCGCTCTCTACAATTAAAGGGAGCTTGCTCAAAAACAAATGATGTAT
>NC_038248.2:37418679-37477780 GCF_000004515.6 Glycine max | reverse complement strand
TACGTATAAATACTATCCAACATAAAAAAGAGAGAGAGAGAAGAGAATGACGACTATGATCCTAATCAGATAAAGGAAACTCTACTGTACAGGGCATTTGGAACAAAACCTGGTTCCCAAAGCAGCTATACTTTCATTTAGATTTGATTCTCGATCATAAAAGAATAGTTATAAAGAGAGAGAAAATAAACTATCTCAACTATTATAAAATATTAAAAAATAGAATTATTTTGATGAACTCGTGATCTAAACTGAACCACGTCCACCTCTTTTGATTGGACATATTTTCATCCCCTATTTTTTTTTTATTATTTATATGTTTGGATGAGGGTGAAAGAAATAAGAAAAAAAATAGATAAAATGAAAATAACATGTATAATAAAAAATGTGTTGTTTAATAAGTGTATATCTTTATCACAAAATCAAGCCACGTATTTTCTATCTTTATGTATCTCCTTCCATGCATGATTTTTAATTAAAAATAATATTTGAGAAAAAAATAACGAAAATAGTATTAGTTGAAAACAGAAAATTGTTTTATTGACATGTTTTTGAGTAATGACGTCTTCTGTTCTCTTCAAACTTAAGGGTATATTTGGATTACAAGATGGAGCCAAAGGGGATAAAGTAAAAGGAAAAGTTGTTCCCACTTTTGGTTTGTAAAAATAAAACCTGAATTTAATATAAAAGAAAAGAAAAAGAACAATTTTTTCTTCCCCTCAAATTAACTTGATGAAACAAATTTCCTATATTATTTATCTTTGCAAATTTATAATAAAGGGAATAAGGCAATTGAAAGTTTATAATTCATTTCGTCTGTCTTTTTTTCCTCCTCTTTTTCCCTTCAAATAATGAATAAATTTTTTGTTCTACTTTAATATCCAAACAATGAAATGGCATTTTAAATATTATATTTCAATCCATTTCATTCTATTTTGTACCACCAATTCGAATAGCCTAAAAGAAAATTTATTGTAGCTGAGTTTATTAAGAAATTATACATAATCCTAAATCTATAACAAAATAAATAAATGAAAGTATCACTCCAGGAAAAAACTATTAGATGATCTTGAATCAACATCAATTTCCTAATAAGTGTAACAGTAATCGACAAAAAAGCTAGAACTGTATTACAAGAAAAATGTAAATTAGTACTTTAAAATATAGGTTGCATCTCTTTTAACCCCAGACAATTATAAAAGAGGTATTCGTATTTCTATTTTTTTTACAACAGATTTCTAATGTTTATAAATTATTCTAATTATTATAAAAAATGCTAATCAATTAAACAACTCCTTTGCAACTAATTTATTATTACAGAAGAGTTATATTTGCTTTTAAAACATTAATTAGAGGGCCGAAAATACACAGATGACTTTTTTTGTGTGAAAATTACACACATGACCTAAACTTTAGAATAGTAAATTGCATATGATTTCTCTTATATGTTATACTTATATGTAGAAGATTTTCCTACCCATGAATAAAAATAAATTCCTTCCAAAGTGTTTTTAGAAATCTAATATATTCTGAATATAAACAATGTTAGATTTGATTTTTATTTTGATAATGATATGATTATCTCAATAAGACAATTTAATTTATTTATTATTTGTTATATATCATCCTGTAGCTTTAGGACATTTTCCCTTAAAATTATGACAGCTATATCATTAGTAGTTTTACAATTTGTTGGTAACTTTGGTCTCTTAATCTTCCACAGCATGTACCAAACTTATCAATGGTTTAATTGTTGGTAAGTGCAATTGCCATTTATCAATGGCTTTGACCATCAATAATGATAGTACTTGCAAAAATTGTCGTAATGTTTAGTACCAAACCGCTAAGAAGTTATCACATTGACATTGATAATTAAAATTGGTAGAAAATGGCCAAAGAAAAGTTGAGTCCTTCCATTTTAATTTGCATGTTTCGAATAACTTATTTGTGAGGTTACTGTACTGACATTTTTTTATAGGTACATATTATAAGACTAATGCAAAACTAATAAGTGGAGGAAGAGTAAAAAAACAAAGTGAGGGAAAATATTGATTATTATTCTACAAATGTTTCAATCATTTTCATCTTTGTGTCTAGGCAACCACACATATGCGCTAGTATTTATCAATCATCAGAGACATCACTTAATGTGCCAAATTAGCGTTTTAAATTTTTTTAAAGGCCAGAAGCTGTTATTACAAGAGCAGACTTAAGATCAACATGACGTGTTAATCTCAAAGTCAAAACAATTACAAGACTGGAACCATTTAGAGCCCATAGGTCCCAAATTAGCCTTTTTAGTTATGTTAGATGATACAAAATAATAACGGAGGGATCAATTAAATTGATTGTAATTAATAATTTTTGGGATATTTTGCCATATTTAAATTCAAAGGACCATTTTAACTTACTTTTATAATTTTAGGGATTTAATTGATATTTAAGAACTAAATTTATTGATAATTTATTATTCTAGAGACTATTTTGACATTTTATTAATTTGGTTAAATTATATCATAGGTCCCTCACCTATTTGTGAATTTTCAAATACGTTCCTAGGCTTTTTTTTTTAATTTCTAAAATAAAAAAAGATTCATGATGTTACTTTTTGACAGTTGAAAACCATCACAAAATAATAATTTATGATGATTTTACAAATCCTAGGAATTCAATTAAAAAATCACATTAATTATTAGGGACCTGTTTAAAAATTTGCATATAGTTCATGGAGTATTTAACCTACGAATTTCAATAACCAATTTGATCAACCATAACAATGTAGGTACTAAATTCTCGTTGATTTTAGGTTGTTGCATTAATTGAAAATCAAAGCATGAATTAAACCTAAAGATCAATCATAAATTATTTTGTAATTATGTTATCTTCAAGAATATAGATAGTAATTAATTAAGTTGTTGTTTGATAAATCTTTTTATTATTCTAATTCCTCATCTTAAATTGAGTTAATTAAGGAATCTATTATTTTTAAAGAGTCGAAGGAGCAGTTTGATTTGAGAATTTATTTTTTATTTTATTTCTTAAAATTTGTTTTATTTTTTAAAAAAAATTAAAAACATGTTGATTTGAATTTTTATTTTCACAAAATAAAAATATGTTTGGTTTCACCATTTCAAAAATAATTGATAAAATGTTTTTTCTACGCAAAATGAAGAAGTTAATTTCTAATAACAAAATATTTACATCCAAATGACCATTAATTATTATCACCAAATTTAAAGATAAAAACATATATCTTTATTAATGTCTTTGTTTGGCACATATATCTATATTCATGTCTAATCACATTGACCAAAATTAAACAGCTTCCTAAATGTCAAGGGCCTTTTTGAGGTGATTTTTAGGTTTGAATTTTAAAATTAAAAAAAATTAATTTTAGTTTCAAAAAATTTTAAAATCAAATTTTAAAATATGATTAGTTTCAAAATAAATTCATTTTAAAAGTTTCATATTATAATAAAATTATTTTAAGAGTGTTTAGTGGTGACAATGATGATGTTGTTAGTGTCAACAATAATAACGATAAAGATATCAAAGGTGATTGTAGTAGTAGTGACAATAGAGATGACGATGATGGTGATAATTGCAATGATGTTGATGGTGTCAGTGATAATAGTGATGGTGGTAGTGGTATTGGTAGTGGCAAACAATGGTAACAATAGTAATAACGGTGATAGATGTGATATTGATGGTAGCAGCGGTGATGATGATAGTAATAATGGTGGTTGTGTTAGTAATGGTGATAGTGGCGATGGTGGTAGTTGTGGTTGCCAATGGTAGTGATGACAAAAGTGATATTGATAGTGGTGACAATAACAATGATTGCGACAATATTGGTACTAGGGGTGATACTAGAAATGTCATGGTAATGATACTAATAGTGGTAGCAGTGTTGGTGTTAGCAACCAATGATGATAGTGGTAAAGATATTGATGGTGATGATGGTAAATGTGATATTAGTGGTGATAATTACAATGGTGTTAGTGATAGTGACATTGGCGATATCAATGATGATGACAATGGTACGTAACACCAAAAAGTGTCATGGCTAAATGTGAAAAAATAAGTGTTTTTTAAGATTAAACCAAATCCACAAAATTATTTTTTTCTTGATTTTAAAAATGAGTGTAAAAATATTTCAAAAATAATAATTTTATTTTCATTTTTGTCAAAGGTATTTTATTTTAAAAATTACATTTAAAAATCAAAATTCGAAAACTCAACCACTCCAAACGAATTCTAAATAAAATATTTTCAAACTCATTTTCTATTTTGGATTTAGAAACTAAACGGGCCTTAGAAACTCAAATTTGGATTTCTAGTTCATATGATCCAACCGATCTGACCTGGAATATGGTTATTTTCTCTAATATATTAATTTTTTTAATTGAGCATAAAAGTTAAATTTTAAATAGTAAATATTAAAAAATGCCTGTAGGTAATCAACACAGTGGCTATTAACAACTTGGGAAAGCCCAAAGTAGTAGTGTATCGTTTTGATTAGTTTTCATTAATTGTTGATTTTTTCTTCGGGACCCCACCCGAAAGCGAATTATATGTGATTAATTTTTTGGGGGTGGGCGGTTTACAATGATGCACATGATTTTCTTTTTCAATAAAAGTGATATGGATGGCTCTTAATTAGTTCGTTTCTTTGTCACAATCTGATATATGTTAATTTACAGAAATGGTATCATTCCAAGTCATATGTTTAGATTTTAGAGTAATAACCTAATAAATTTAGATATTTTGGTTCTATATAGCTTATTCCAAAATTAGTAAGGACTATTTTTCACTCTTAAAATGATTTGTTTGATTTATTAACTTTGTCTATTTCTTGTATATTTTCTTATTATGATTTGTAGATTTATTAACTCTTAAGTGTGTGTGTGTGTGTTTTTATTGATTTTAAAATAGTAGTTTGTTTGATTTGTTTGCGAGATTTGACATTGAATTGGGGATTTAAAGATTGTGAGGATGGAGGTTTATCTGTTCCAGTTATGAACCTTTAATGGTGGTTTATAATTATATATTTTTAAAATATAATATTATCACAGTTAAAAATCATTATTATGTCAAATTAATTATTTTAAAATGCAAAACATTAGTAGTGTTAGTATTAAATGAACAGAAGGTTTGCATAAAAAGAATATATATATATATATATATATATATAATAATAATAATAATAATAATAATAATAATAATAATAATAATAATAATAAGATGTTTGAACTTTGGAGTAACATAAATATTTTTATATATTACTCTTCACCCAATTTCAATTACAAGATATAATTATATCACATTACATCAACTTTTTAGCCTAGTCTAGATTAAAATTTGAAAAATACTTTTTGCAAATTTCAATGCACAACAACTAACAAGTTATTTTATAAAAAAAAAATTAACAAAGTTTCAAATTTCCATTAATGCATCAAATAAAGAAGGAAAAGATTGTTACTTCTATTATAAAAGTATTTTTGGACTCTCCCAATTTCAAACACACATAATTTGCATAGATGTTCAGAGATTATATAACATGTTGGAAGCTGCACGATCTACATTTTGAGATGGATGGGGACGTTTGGAGTAATTAAGTATTTACAATTAGTCACTACTCTATCTTATTCCGGTCACGAAATATTGTTACCTAAGCATTTTCAAAAGACAAAGAGTAGCTATAAGAGCCTAGAATATTCTGATCAATAGAAGAAACCCTCGCAATATTCCTGCGTGTAAAAATCATTGTGGCTCCAAAGTTCTGCTACATCGCACATAGGACTAAAGTATTGATCAGGTTCACACTCAGGAGGGAACATAGGAATTGTCAATTAAATAAGGCTCTGTCCAGAAATTTGAACACACATCAGGCTCCGTGTAAGTGTCCAAAAAGGAAAGGTCATCATCATCATCTCCTCCTTCTAGAACCGATTTTTCATGGTTTGTGATGGTTGCTGCATCTGTTGTTATCATCACAGAGTCACTGCAGTTCTCTAACACTACTCTCTCCATTGACTTGGAAACATTGCCTTCCTTTCCAGTTCTGCGTTTGGCTTATGACTTTTGTTCAAAACGCTTCTTAAGGACGGTGTGCCAGTGATTCTTTATTTCATTATCCGTCCTCCCTGGCATTAATTGAGCAGCAATTGCTGACCTATCTGCAAGGTTATTATTGGATATCATCAACCCGAAGCTCAACACACTACACATTAATTTGTTTTCAAATTTCTACTTTTAGAATTATTATTTGTCTTGTAGTCACATCAATTTAATTAGTCGGTCTATTTAGTGGTCTTAATATTTTTTAAAATTTTATAATTTAATAATTCTAAAATCTTATTTGGATAAAGTATTTGTGACGCAATATTCTTAGGAATATAGGTATATTATATTATTATGTTTATATTCAATAATAAAGACTCACGCATGTCATAATTTAATTAAGTAAAAAAGGAGAACTAAATCCCTGTGAAACAAAGGGGCACCAAAGAAATAATTTGAATTTGACATGCTAGTATATTATGCATTGTTATTTATTAAAAAAATCAGTATAATTTTAAGATAAATATATTATGAATAAAAGCTTTTTTAGGATAAAAATAAAAAGGAAATAAAAACTTTTTTATAATATGTAATTGTTGTAATTAAATTCTTATGAAACATAAAAAGGGAATAAAGTATGTTCTTAGTATTATACTGCAATGTAATTGTAATTATTACTGTATTTTTTTAATCTAAAGACTAATATTTATCATTTTTTATCTCTTTCTTAAATTCTTTTTAAAAATTATCTACTTTTTTTATTGCATCTACTTCTTTCTATTAAGAATATTGTAAAATTTATTTATTTATTTTTTCTATTCCTGTACTTTTCTTCCTTAAAAAACACACAGTTCACCAAATGTGAAGAAAATATTTTTCTAAAATTTCTTGAATATTATTTTTTGATCTAACAATCAATCCTTGCTAATTATATTTATATATTTGTATAGAAATAATAAAATCAATATTAATTAAATGATTAATAAATATTTAATAATTTAATAAGATATTTATCACACATTAAAATAAATATTATTTACATAAATATATTAATATTTATTTTTTATTTTCTCTAAATACTTAATTAGAGATTTCAATTTTATAATTTCCCTATAAATACTTTTGAAAAAATTGTTAAATTCTATAATATAATACATGAAAAATAATAAAAAAATGTCAAATATTTGGATAAAGTCTAACTAATTTTTTCAATACATACATTTTTAACACTTATATTTGGTACATATGTTAAAATATATTAAATAGGTACTCTTAAAGACTTTTCATTACTTAATAAACAAATATTAAATATTTTCTAATATAATAAGGGATTATTTTTAATAAAAATTATACTTTCATTTACTTATTCTATACATATTATATATAAGACAAAAATTTGTTAAAAAATTAATTTTGTCTAGAAAAAATAACTTAATTTATTCATAGCAGAAATTTTAAAATGTTTTTATAAAAAATTTCATGTTGGAACATGGTATAAGATACCCCCTACAATCTAATCCACAATTATAGTTTATGATTAATTGAAATATTATTATTGTTATTATTTATACTTTCACACTTTAACTTAACATTTTATATCTATTTATAGATGAATTATTTTCTCATTTATGTATGTTATTAATTTTTCTATTAGTTTCCTTAATTTTAATTATGCATTAAATTTAAATATATAATTTATCATGCTTTATGTTTTTAATTTATGAATTACGAATTAATAGTTAGAATAATTCTCACTCTTTATATATCATAGTTTTATAAATTATTTTACTTACTAAATAAAAAATTGAATGTAAAAATGCTAAATAAATTTTATGTAATACTTGTTTTCTTAATTAAATATTAAAATACATTAGGGACAACAACAGCGTTTTTACAATGAATAATAATAATAATAATAATAATAATAATAATAATAATAATAATAATAATAATAATAATAAAAGACAACACAGCGTCGGTGTACCTGATTGGCCTAGTGGCGACATTAATTAACTTTGTGGCAAATAGGACATTGATTAGAGAATTAAAAGGAAAAAAATAATTTATTAGAATATGCAAAATTAGTTTATTAATTATTTTTTATGTTTTATTATAATTCTTATAATAAATATATTTTTTTCTTTTTTGGTTCTTTAAGCAATGTCCTACAATACTAATTAATAACACCCTAATTTTATTTATGTCGTGCTTGAAATTAATGGAACTTTTGATTTGTCCAAATTCTTCATGTGTTTACTGTTCAGTGTCTCCTCAGTCCTCACGCAAAGTATTCATGATCATGACTCCAAAGTTCTACGTCAGGCACAGGGCTAAAGCAATCCGGTTCAGCCACCAATACATCACTAGGATAGCACGAAATGTCAACAACATATGGTTCCAACCAGAAGCTTTCGTTCATAACATCTGCAAAAGCAAACTCATCCTCATAAGGAATATCAAACTTTTCTTTGCTATCATCAGAGCTACGACCTGTGGTGGTTATAGAGAATTGGGTTGGGGATATTATTATTGATGACGTCGTGCATGAATCGGTGGATTGAGAAGTGGGTGGAAGGTTTTGGAAAGGAACATCATCTACATTGTTTGGCTTTGGTAGTGCTTCATCTGGAGATTGATGATCTTTTGACTTGGAAACTTCAGTTTCAGCATTAACATTCTGTTGATGATATTTCTTCTTGAGATTGGTGTGCCAGTAGTTTTTTATTTCATTGTCTGTTCTTCCTGGCAGCTGAGCAGCAATGAGAGACCATCTGCATATAAGAAGGGAAAGCTTTGAGTATTGTGTTTGATATATTTGAGAAAGTGAGAGATATGTAGCTAGCAAATAAAAAGATTGTGATGGTTAATGTTGCAAGTGATATACTTTTTCAAAAAATATTTGGTCCTTAATGAGTGATTTAATTGTCTCAGAATTTTCAATTGCTTACATTAGATTCTTATACTTTCTAAATCCATGAAATTTTTGGTCCAATCCTAAATATTTTTTCCAACTTTTAACCTTTAAGACAGTGTAAATGACATCATGTGTTGTAACAACATCATCAAATGACACGATAACAAAAAAAATTTAAATTTAGCTTAACTATTAATATTAAGTAGTTATTAACATAAATAGCTAATGAGAAAGACATTTTAAGATGAATCAGAACAGTCTCATATAACATGCATGAGGGTCCCTTTTTATGGCATGGCACGCATGGCATGTAATATAATTCATGCTGGCCAAAATGTTAAAAATTGGACAAAATATTAATAGTTGGACCTGATTCTAAATTGGGTTTATGCTTGCTAATGTTAAATTGGCCAAGGAAAAACTAGCCAGGGATGCTGGGAGGGACTCGGGTACCTGATATATGCAAGGAAAGGGACAAATTTAGGGCTCATTTTGTATGTCTTTTATTAGTTTTATATGCCAACAGTGGTATAGCTTGTGCCACATATTGCTATTATCAATACAACTTTATTAGCTGATAACAAAAATTAAACCCTAAAATTTCGTCGCACACATACTAACATGACATGAACCTAAATAATTGATAAGCGACATCATAACTTTAAGATACCTCTTGGTCTAATTATCCTAACATGAATATTGGACCTAATTATTTGTCTAACCAACACACATGGAAGAGTTTCTGTACGTTGAAAATATCAATTAAAAAATTTTAAATTAAATATATCATTGGAATTATCTAATTTAAAATTCTTGAGCATAATGAATTGATAAGAAAAATGTGATTACTTTTGGTATAAATGTGGTGATAATTTTTAAAGGAACCAAAATCTTAAAAATGTAAGAAACATTTAACTGATTCTTATCTAATCATAGTTTCTTGTGAAGATGGATGTATCCAAAGTTGTAGAAAGGTGTGTACCCAAATATAATACATGTAACTCTATCTATTGAGTGTGAGAATGTTTGATAAGAGAAAATGTTATCATTTCTTGCCATCTTTAATTGGAGACTCAAGTTTATAGGGTGATATGCTATAACCTGAACAACTTTTAAGTTTGTATAGTAGACTAGCAGTCATCTATAACAGACGTTTGGTACGATTGTTTAGTGTTATATATCCTCGTTAGAAGACGATATTGGGAGAATTTCGAAATAAAATTAATCTACTAATTAGAAAATATAAAGGTTTCTAAGAAAACCTCCATGTATTTACTGCAGTTCCTATTTCAATGATTTCATACCTGTTACCGAGACGTTGGACCATCTTGATAATAGTTTCATCTTCTTCTTGAGTGTAGTTCCCTCTTTTGATATTAGGCCTTAAGTAATTCAGCCACCTTAGCCTGCAACTTTTTCCACACCTCTCAAGACCTGAAAAATGAATCCAGTTATACATATATAACACAATAATGGTTTCATAACCCGGCACCATTATTGTTAGGTCTATCTCTACAAAAATATGGAGCATTACAAGGGATTTTAAATAAAAATTACAATTGAATAAAAAATAAAATCTGTAGAAAAAATCCTTCTCCAACCACACAAAGGAAGAAATAATAGGATCGATAGAAATTCTCAGTTACCAGCAAACTTGGGGAGTAGGTTCCAATTCCAGTGACCATATCTGGTAATATAAGCAATCAATTTCTTGTCTTCCTCTGGTGTCCATGTTCCTTTCCTATGTCCACTTTTATCAGAGTAAGTGTTTTTCACCATCTCCTAAGTACCAGTGACAAAACTGAGACAGAGAAATGGAGAAAGAGAGAGACCAAATCTGATTTTTCTTTGGCTCTTAAACCAAAAGCTTCCATACTCTAACCTATATGTCGAACCAAGCATAGAGGGTCCACGTAGATTGGATATATCTTTCGAGGCGATCATTGTCTTCGTGATGGACGTAAATAAGACCATGTTATATGAACCAGTTTATGTTTATTTTACAAATTCAATTTATTCTTGTATTGAAATTTTTTATAACCCAATTTATATATATACATCTATATATATTTATATTTATATCTATATATAAAAAAAAACTAGTCAGTACATGTTATCATACAGGTAAAAAAAAACATTGGGACATATATAACAAATTAAATAACTTAACACATGAAACCGTGAGCTCACAAAGTTTAACTACAAAAAGTTGGTGTAATCCTTTATAATTATAATTATAAGAAAAAAAAGGCTTAACCACACTATTTATCCTTAACTTTTAATTTTTTAATGAATTTTGTCTTAAACAAATTATTTTATAGCATTTTATCCCTTATTTATAAAACAACTTCTGATCAATTAATGGAGATCTCTCGGTATTTTTATCCTCTTATATATATCTCCAACAACTCTTTGGTGGAGTGGAGGTTAGGCAACAGCGTGAACTAACGATAGAACGGCAATGCAAGTATTTTAGAGTATATTAATGATAATGAATGAGCTCTAAGCGTCTAAACAGTGACGCTAGACCATATTGGAAATAATGGAACTTTAAAGATTATCATTGAATATTCATCCGTGAAAAAAAGTTTCACTTAAAGGAGGAATATACTAAGTGAAAGAGCCTCACCTTTGAAAAAAATAATTTAGAATGCAAATATAAAATTTCACATTGGATAAAAATATTGTGTAAGTTGATCAATAACACTTAAATGAGAAAAATTTACAAACTTAATGTCTTAAGTAGTGTTTTCGATTAAATATCGTCTCAAGTTCATTTGTATATTTTGTTATCAAGGTCTTCGAATTTTTTTACCCCTTCATATCTATAAAATCATTTTGTAACCAACACACGAACTCTTTTAATATTTTTTGTTATTTTTTATTCATTGAAAGTTTATGTCAAAATTTTATTAAGACTTATCGCATGGTTCATTATGATTTCATATTTAGCAATATATATTATCATATTTTATTAATCAAATGTAATTATTTTATAAATGAGTAGATTTGGGTCAATTGAGTGTGTGTGTGTGTGTTATATCTAAACTATCAGTCGACAGTAAAACATGCAAAACATGTTTTTCTTCAGTTCAGTTATAATTTATTTGAAAATAAACTTTTTGTCTGTCAAGATAATTCAGGAAGATGAACATGGACAACCTAGTTCGTGGTCAAGCGACCCCAACTATCTAATCAAGATAACTCTGTTGATAAATGAAACTTAGGGCATTTTCAGAAATATGATGTTTATCTATATTACAAAATAAAAATTTAAAACGAATTATTTTAAATTTTATTTTTTATATACTGCCAATAAACTGTCAATCAATTGTTTATATTGTTCCTAAATATAATTTTCAAAAATAAAATTATCATAAAAATTAACAAATTTATCATACATAAAAAGTTTATAATTAAATAAGAATGCCAATAAACTTTACATTGTTATTGTATTTAATTTAAATTCATTCTTTTAATGTATGCTGTTAAAAAATGTATTACATATTACCTACAAAAATGTATTGTAAATTTACTTTTTCAAAACTAAACAACATAATATTTTTCTTTTCTATTTTCTCTCTTTTTTTTAGAAGAACAACATAACCTTAATTCAGAGACTTTCACACTAGCTATCCCAGAGAAAATAGTTGTCTTAATGCATTTGGTATATAAAAAAAAAGGTCTCTTAATGCATGTTCATTGTGAATTATAAAGCAGAACACTATTGTATGACCTAATTTTCTACCGATTATTTAAAAATTGCTAATACAGTTAATTTTTTTTTTAAACGTCTAATACTAAAGATGGATTGATAAAGTTTCTTGAATTTCCTTACCGTGTTGAATATGATACGTGAAGATAATGTATTTCTTAATCGATTTTTTTTTATCAATTTTCGTAATCGAATATATGAGATTAAAAAGATGTTATGTTTATTAGCATGCGTTAATATATTCGTGTTGTATTGCAACGATTGCGGGTGCAAAAAAGCAACAATCTTCTCCGAAAAAAGTATATATAGTTGTATTTTTTTTTTCATGATACCTAAATTTAGATAAAAATATAGTAGTGTAAAAGATGCAAACCATTTGACATGACATGCAAATGAAGAATTCAAGATGGAAAGCTTTGGCATTCAATAAATTCTCTACAACGAACTAAAATTGATCACCAATACCTTAAAATTAGGTCACAAACCAAGAAACTTATGACTTGCATTGACTATGCGTGATATGCTTTTGATCCATCTAGAAAATCACAAGGGCCAAACAGTAAAAAGTTTTAAGAGGTTTGCTGGAACGAAGTAAGTCGAGCATCACAAAAGAGTGAATAAAAAACATATATAAGGCATATACGAGGATCTCTAGAGCAAGAATGGAACTCACACCAACTTCATTTTATGATTGGCCCTTGTTACTTAATGTGTAAGACTAAAATATCAAACATGTGATGTTACAAACTACAAAATGAAATACAAGTCATTAACAAATAAAAAAAACAAAATCAAAATATATCTCCAGTTATTGTCATGAAAGAGTTACTTTGTTTTAGTTCTTTCAAGCTCCCACTCTTTGTATCAGACAAAAATTGAAAGATGTGAGCTCAGGAACCAAATACATGTGCTATATATAATCATTATATCATCAAGAATGCATTTAGTAGTCATTATCATCAAGTAGTAGACATTATCACTCATTAGTAGTTATTACCACTCATTAGTAGTCATTCAATATTTGACTTTTCAACTTTAAAACTGATGGAGCACTTGACCTTCCAAAATGTATAGACCAAAAATATCACATTCTCCCACTTGGTTTAAACGTTTTGACTCATTGATTAAAATAAGTCAATGCTCAATCTTCTTAATAAATGAACATACAAATCATAACGATAGTTTCTCTTATAATGATTAATGTCATCCATGTATTACAATATGTTCAATTTTCCAAGTAGTATACTCAAGGTGTTAATAAAACTTAATGAATAAACCCAATGTTTATTCTTGGTCCAAAACAATTTTTTTCTCAAATAAATCAATGTGCAGTTGAATACGAGAAAATATCACAATATAAAGTTTCAACTCTAACCTGTATGTATACAATCATAAAGTGGAATCAAGTCTCATTCTCTCTACATGATCCTTGAATTAAAACAGTGGCATGCCCTTAGTCAAAGGATCAACGATCATCTACCCGGTGTTTATATGCTCAATGATCACTTTCTTGTCTTTTACTCTTTCTCGATCTAATGGCTAAGTACTTAATGTCGATATGCTTACTTCAACTTCCATTTTTGTTATTCTTAGCTATAAAGACAACAGTTGAGTTATCATAAAAATTTCTCAAAACCCTTGAAATAGTATAAACTATCTTTAGCCCATAAATGGAACTCTTAAACCATGTAGCCTCAAAGCAAAAGACAAACTCAGCTTTCATGGTAGAAGTAGTAGTCAAAGTCTGTTTAACACTTCTCCATGAAATAGCTCCACCAACTATCATGAAAATGTACCCAGATGTTGATTTACGAGAATCAACACAACGAACAAAGTTTGAGTCTGAATAATCAATCATATCTAGATTGTTTTTCTGTCTATACATAAACAAGCATGTAATCTTTGGTCCCTTATCACTTTCTTTGCATCCCTCCAGTGGTTAATCCCTGGATTACTCTGATATCTTCCTAACATTCCAACTGCAAAAGCAATGTTAGGCCTTGTGCATACTTGAGCATACATGAGGCCTCAAACAACTAAAACATAAGGAATGTTTTTCATCTGTTCCCTCTCAAAGCCATTCTTTGGGCATTGGTTCAAATTAAACCTATCACCTTTCACAATGGGTGCCACACTTGGTGAACAATCTTTCATATGAAATCTCTCTAAAAATTTATTAATATTGGTTTCCTATGGTAGACCTAAAATACCTTGAGGTCTATCTCTATGAATCTTAATGTCAATGATATAAGATGCATTACTCATATCCTTCATGTCAAAATTCTTAGGCATAAATTTTTTCACCTCATATAGCAAACCCTGACTGATCATTGGCTGCAAGTAAAATATCATCTACATATAAAACAAGAAAACATACTTTACTCCCACTGACCTTGTGGTATATGCATTGATCCATGGGGTTTTCATCAAAACCAAATGAAGAAATTATCCCATGAAACTTAAGGTACCACTAACGGGAGGCTTGTTTTAAACCATATATAGATTTATTAAGCTTACAAACCAAATGCTCACCACTGCTAGGGGAGAAGCCTTTAGGTTGTTTCATATAAACCTCATCCTCTAAATTACCATTAAGAAATGCTATTTTCACATTCATTTGTTGCAACTCAAGGTCAAAATAAGCAACTAATGCCAAGATAATACAGGAGAAAAACTCTTTGTGTAATCGATTTCTTCTTTTTGAGTAAATCCCTTAACAACGAGTCTTATCTTGTTTCTCTCAATGTTGCCTAATGAATATTTTTGGTCTTAAAGACCCATTTACAACCAATGGCATTTTCCTCATTAGGCAACTCTACAAGGTTCCAAACTTTATTACTCTGCATGAAATTAATTTCATCTTTCATGACATCATACCATAAATTTGACTCTTTACAACTTATAGCTTGATCAAAAGTTTCGGGATCATTTTCAGCTCCAATATTATAGTCTGATTCTTACATATATACAATATAATCACTAGGAATAACTGATTTTCTTACTCTAGTAGATCTCCTTAATGTTGCATCAACATTTTCTTGGGAATCATGTTGTTGAGCTGGTTGTTCATCATTTTTAGGAATTTGATTATCAACTTGATCTACTGGATTATCAACATGTTGTGGAATGCCAATCATTTGTTGTTCATCATCTCTTTGAACTTGAAGGTTATGAATTACAACTAATCTTTCACTTGATGTGGAAGATTGAGACTCTATATGATCAATTTCAGAACCTAAGTCCCTCAATTGATCACTCCCACTGATCAAGTCATTTTCAAGAAACTTGACATTTCTTGATGCCACAATCCTAGTAATATGATATGGACAATAAAACCTATAACCTTTATACCTTTCGGCGTATCCAAAGAAATACCCACTAATAGTCCTTAGGTTAAGTTTCTTCTCTTGTGGATTATATATTCTCACCTCAAACGGACAACCCCAAATGCGCATATGTTTCAAACTCGGTTTTCAACCTTTAAACAACTCAAAAATTGTCTTTCGAACAACCTTTGTTGGAACATGATTTAATATATACACTGTCGTCTTTAGTGCTTCAGCCCACAAGGATTTAGGAAGATTGGAGTTGATACGCATACTCCATACCATGTCCAATAATGTTTGCTTCCTTCTTTCTGCCACACCATTCTAATTTGGAATACCAGGCATAGTGTACCGGGAAACAATCCCATGTTCTTGAAGAAACTTTGTAAAATGACCAGGTGCTTGTCCATTCTAGTATATTTGTCATAATATTCTCCACCTCTATCTGATCTCACTATTTTTATTTGCTTGCCACATTGGTTCTCAACTTCAGCCTTAAAGACTTTGAAGGCATCCAATGCTTCATTTTTGTTATGAAGTAAATAAACATTCATATATCGTGAATAATCATCTATAAAGGTGATAAAATATTTCTGACCATGTGCATCTATATTTGAACAACAAATATCAGTATAAATTATTTCTAATATACTTGAACTCTTGTTAGCACCTTTCTTAGACATTTTGGTCTGCTTACCCTTAATGCAGTCCACACAAGTCTTAAAGTCAGCAAAATCTAGAGTATTGAGGACTCCATCTTTCACTAACATTTTAGTCCCCTCAATGGAGATATGTCCTAATCTTCGATGCCATAACATAAGGGAATTCTCATTAATATTACATCTTTTAATACCAGTTTGAACATGCATTGAACTATAAGTGGCATAATTTTGTAAACCAAGAAGATAAAAACCATCAGACAAGATGTCATTCCTAGCACATTCAGAATTATAAAATAACTCAAACAATGTGTCTTTAAAAGTAAAGGAATGTCCAAAAGGTACGAGTCTGGAAACAAAAATCAAGTTTCGAGAAAAACTTGACACATAAAAGGTCCTTTCTAATTTCAAAATAAAGCTACTACTTAAAATTAAAATGAAAGTTTCAATAGCCTCCACAAGTGAGCCTAGCTTATTGCCTGATAAAATATTTTGCTCACTTCCCATTGGTTTCCTTAGATTTTGCATACCCTCTAAAGAATTTGCAATATGGATTATAGATCCATGATAAATCCACCAAGTATTAATATTAGCACTAGCCATATTAGATTCATAACATACTAATGAGATTGATTTACCTTTCTTCTCAAGGCATGTTTGTAATTTGGGGCAATTCTTCTTCACGTCTCCCATCTTTTTACAAAAGAAACACTTTTCCACCTTCTTAATATCAAGTTGAGGTGGAATTTTACCATTCCCCTTTTGATTAGCTTGAGACGTAGTTGCTTTGTTCTTCCGACAAGTAGTTGTCAACAATGCACTCTCACCCATCTCCATTACAAGCCTTTCATCTTCTTGAACACACATGGTCATTAATTCATTGATAGACCATTTTTGTCTTTATGTGTGTTGTAGGAAATCTTAAACGGCCCATATTTCGACGGAAGGGTGTTCAGAGTGAAGTGCACCAGGATGGACTTAAATATATCAACCTCCAGTTTCTTAAGTTGAGCTGAAATTTCTCACATTTGCATTATGTACTCATGCACATCTTTCACACTAGTGAGTCGGAGAGAGGAGAACTTCATGATCAGGGTGCTTGCTAAAGCCTTATATGAAGAGATGAACTAATCATCAATAGCCTTAAGCAAGTCTCGGACCTTTTCATGTTGGTTAACGGAACCACGTATTCCAGCCAAGATTTTGGTCTTAATGAACATCACACTGAGCTGATTAGATCGCTCCCACTACTTATATAGCGCAACAGCAGCTAAGCTACTTTCATCAATGATTACAGGTGGTTCATCTTTCCTTATAGCATAATCTATGTTCATCCACCCTAATTGCAGAACAATTCTCTCATTCCATATCTTATAGTTATCTCCTTTGAGTTCAGAAACATCACATTGAATATCAGAAAACCTAACAGTTTAAGAAGTTGCGAAAATCCAAAGGCTTATGTCAAAATTTGAGGCATATCAATCTTAATTGTATGCTTTACCAATGTAAACATACTAGAAAATTGAATCTTGTGACATAAAATTTTCATGTCGGCTAAATTTTTAATTCAATAAGAAACAATTAAACTTTATGATAGAATAATCAAATTACATACTAAAGCAATTATCCAGCATATAAAGCAATTATCCAAGTCAAAGGATTTGAAATTGGCCAACATATGCATATTGTTATGGCAAACTCTATAAAGGAAGATTGGAAAGGACAAAACGCATTAAATGATGATGGAGAACACTCAAAAGAAGTGAGAAAGGAAAAGGTAGGTATCTTGGCTACTTCAAGTCATTCAGACTTAGGCTTTCCATCAAAGAAGGAAGCTAATGGCAAATACAAAGACAAGAGGAACAAAAAAGAAGAAAGACCAACATTGGGAGAAGACAGAAGAGGAATGGCGTAGATATCAAAATGACAAGAAAATAATGAGACAAATTCGAATGATGCTAGTTGTATAAAGAAGATCAACTACAATAATGATGTGGCTGAAAGTGGAAATAAAGAAAAATGTAACATTTGCTTGGAGGTGGGCATCTCATATAATGGGTTAAGCAATAATGACCCAAATTTTGACGGGTGGAAGAGGATAGTAATAAGGGATGCATGCAGTATATTGAGCATGAGGTATGAGAAAGTAAGGAAAGGTTATTATGACAGATCAAGATGGTGGGCTTGGGCCAATGACGGCTCCTAGTATTTGTGTATTTAACTTAGGCCAATGACTCCTAGTATTCACTATAATTTTATCTCCCCTCATAATCTCATAAGAAAATGCAAAAAAATTGCCCAAGAAGTCATGAAAAATTACAATGTTTGGGGAGAGGGGGTTAGCCGCCAGAAATTGTTTAATTCATTTTGGAAGGGTTTAAATGTCACAAATTTTTTATTTCATTTGTAATTAAATTACTCGTGTAAGTCTTTAGTCACGTCAAATTATTGTCTAATGAAGTTATCACTGAGTACTAGCAAAATATGTTTTATTTTTACATGACCAAATTAGTACAAAAAAAATTATGAAAACAAAATTAATACTATTTAAGTTTTATAAGAGCCCCAAACATATTTTACCCTAAATATTTCATATCAATATAAAATTATTTGCTACCTCATTTATATAAATTAAAATTGACGTAATATAAACTTGGGCAAACACCTAATTCAGTCCTTGAATTTGTAACGTGATGACACTAGGGTTTCTAAAACATGGAAAAACAAAATTTTGTCCTTGAATTTTCAAAAAGTGCAACAAATTCGTTTCACCATCAATTTTCTCTATTAACTCAAACAATTAATCTTACGTGGAATTTTTGGACATATTTGTCATCCTAAATTTTGCGGTATGTTGCTAACGCAGAGGAATTAATTTTTCACAAAAATTTCGATGGACTAATTTGTCAGTTTGAAGAATTACATATAACTTTTTTATAGTAGCCAATGATTACTAACAAATAAGTCCTTAAATAAAATTACTTGATGTCATATGCATCCTTTAATGTAACAACTTACTGCCAAAATAGTCCACAATTGACGGTTAAAATCAATCCTTACACCAAACAACTTACATTCCTACTTCATACAATCTAACCACCAAGTGACCACCCATAAACCAATCATAAACAAACCATCATAACACAGAAATGGAAAATACAATATTTTATAGTCCAACTCTTTATGCAAGTCATCACTCTCTTTGCATTTACATCCCTATTATCAAGTCTCTCCGTTAAGTGATGAAATGACAATAAATTTGTGATTTTTTTTCTGGCAGTTTTTAATTGTTTGGAAAGATTATTTAAAATGTAATTAACCATTTTCTGACGGTTAAAAACCACTAGGAAATTGCTTCCATAATTTTTTAAAAGTATCTCCAATGAAATTTAAAAGTCATTCTTCCAACTACAAAGAAGTGCAGGATCGACAACTCCAACAAGAAGCACCCTAACATCAAATACAATCAAAATCAAAACCAAAACCAAAAATCAAATTAAAATCCAAAACCGAATTTCGCATCCTCTTTTTTCAATTTGCCACACCATAATCCCTATCCAATTATAAAATTTCTAAAAAAGCAAAAGGGGAAATTTCATTTGATGAACATTTAAGAGACCATATCAAAAGGGGATTTCATCGAGCCTTATGAAAATGGGTATTTGATGTGATCCTTACTAGGAGCGGATCGCTTGATACGGACTACAAAGTTTTGGATGACGCCAATTCCAGAGAAGGAAGATAAGTCAGGATAGACGCCACAAAAATTACCTTGATAAGTTCGAGATTGATTCAGCGAGGAACTCAGAGAGAAGTTCTCACAAAATTTTATCAAATGCAAAAGTGCTTCTATTGAAAATGAAATTCATACATATAGTGTATCTGAACGAAAAATAGACATGGGCCTTTAAATCAGTTTGGGCCAAAATTACAACGAAAAAATTTAAATAAAAAGCTAGAACATATTTGGCATGGGCCTTCAAATTAGTCTGGACCTTCAGTAACGATTAATATGCTTAGTAGTACCTTTGCTTCTGGACCTTCATCCTTCTCCACTTGGGCCTTGTTAAGTATGTTTGTTACCATTTGTTGGAGGGTATCCAATGACTGTTTGGTCCTACTCCTGGTCATAAGTCCCTGTATTTGGGCAGTTTCAGGATTCTTATCAAATTAAAATTCCAAATTTCGCATCCTCTTTTTCCAATTTGCCACACCATAATCCCTATCCAATAATAAAATTTCTAAAAAAGCAAAAGGGGAATTTTCATTTGATGAACATTTAAGAGACCAAATCAAAAGGGGATTTCATCGAGCCTTGTGGAAATAGGTATTGAAAAGATTGGTGGGTGTATGCATAAATTGATCAATGATTATTGCTTATTACATTGGGGGTGTAATTAAAACCTTAGTAAAATTGGGGGGAAATGAAACTAGAAATTGAATTCAAGGTTGTAGTAGGAGTGATGATAGATTTGGAAGCACATAATATCCCAAACCAAAAAAAGAGTGTAAAGGTGAGTATGTTATGGCGATTGAAGTTGGGGGGTTATGTGTTTGTTTTCGAGAAAGGTGTAGCGAAATTTTTGAACTCATCATGACTTTTTGATTTCCAATTTCATAGCAGATTTCCATGAGCCCACCGACGATGATGTTGACACCAAAGTCCTTGAGATCTTTGGCGAAGAAAGGGTTCATAAGAGCGCATACCTAATGCATGTGGACAAAGAGGCGGAGGCAGCGAAGGAGGGAGCTAATGGCAACAGTGGTGAGCATGAGGCCCATGTAGAGGGTGTTGACTTGATGGCAGGGATGTAAGTGCAAATAGAGTAATGACTTATAAAAGGAGTTGGATAATAAAATACTTTGTTTTCCTTTTTTGTGTTATGGTTTGTTTATGACTTGTTTAGGGGTGGTCACTAAGTGATTAGATTTTATGAAATGGGAATGTAAGTATTTGGCGTAGGGATTGGTTTTAGCTGATAATTGTGAACTATTTTGGCAGTAAGTTGTTACATTCACGAATGTAAATGACATCAAGTAATATTATTTAGGGACTTATTTGTCAGTAATCACGAGCTATTGTAAAAAAAAGTCTATAATTCTTCAAATTGGCAAATTAGTTAGTCAAAATTTTTGTGACAAATAAGTCCAACAATGCGACTCGATTAGCCATTTGGATTAACGGAGAAAAAATTGGTAGTGGATGAATTTGCCACACTTTTAGGAAATTTAGAGACAAATTTTTTTTTTTTTATGGTTCAGGAACTCAAATGTTAACCCCTTACAAATTCAAGTACCAAATTGAATATTTAACAGTAAACTTTTTAAAATATATTATCGAGAACTACTAACAAAAGTATTTTCTGATTTAAAGGTCACTTTTATTAACGGTTTTGGTGTAAATTTACTAAGTCTTTTTCTAAAATAAATACACAAAATTTATTAACATTCCCTTTATATATAACTATTAACATAATTAATCTTTAATTTTTAACATTTTCTAATCAGCCACTAATTAACAAAAAAAAATTGCGTTATTTCTCACATATTTAATTTTAATTTGTGCCAGTTTTCACGTATCTAACAACTATATATATAAGTCTTTTAACCTCTAGTAATGGAAACTTGTTTATATAGTAGTGTCACTTGTAATTTGTAAATGACAGTGGGACCAGCACAGTTGAAGGTTAGGTTTTAGTGTTGACTAAGGTGTTTTTGATTTTAAAATTGATAGAAGTCACAACTATCAGTGTATGGGCATATAAATACATAACCTTTATACGGGGTCCTACGCCTGTGACCCGTCAATGACATGCATGGAACCACCAGCTAGCTGTTGTCACGTTTTGAGTTAGGTTTTAGACTTTTAGTATTGATTAAGGTGTTTTCTAGTTGAAATTTGATATATAGCATTCAAGATATACATGTATGTGCATATTTTCCACCTCTAATCACGAACGTGAATATTCTGATTTGTGTGTGCAAAGTAGTGAAGTGATAGTTTTTTTACATATTGTTGAACTAAATTTGCTACCCGTGGAAAATGATAACATTACTTCCGTAACGGCTCAATTCCAATTTGAGAGTAAAGTGTACGTCTCTGTTCAACATCTTTTTTTTAATGCTTAAGAAATAATTAAAAATGCAAAGAGCAAAAAGCAGAAAGAAACTACAAATTAACAAATAAAATTTTTAAGCTAGAAATGTAGAATACAGAGTTGAAGGACAAGAATCCCAGATCTTGAAATTCTCACGAGACAACTTTCCAAACTTAGCAATCCTCACACACTTACGTCTCTATTCATCAGCAACATCTAACATCAGAAACAACAAAATTAAAAGCTTGACTAACTAAACAAACATTGAATGCTAAGACAAACAATCAACCACGCGTGTCTGGATTAATTAGATTGTTTTCAAGATTATTATAATTTGATTGAACAGAAAAATAATACCGTTGCTTTTACTATTTACATGTGTTTATTAATTCAAAGCATAATTAAATACTATAATTTCAATATAAGAAGATGTTTTTATGATAAATACTTTGTTTGAGATTAAAATTAAAAGAAAATAATTTATTTTATTAATATAAATACAACCCAATTTTTATTACAGACATTGTTATACTATTTGTAATTTTATCATAAATTAATTCTTTTAAACAATTAAATAAAATAGATTGTTTTAAAATACAATTGATTCAACGTATTCAAACATGAATTTATTTATGGAATTGATCATAACGACAATTAATTAAATATATAATTATCTATTAAAATAATATATATATATATATATATATATATATATATATATATATATATATTACAATTAATTCAAAGTATATAAATTTTAATAAAAATATTTTAGTAAAAATCACAAAAA
Source organism: Glycine max (assembly GCF_000004515.6). Classification (NCBI taxonomy): domain Eukaryota; kingdom Viridiplantae; phylum Streptophyta; class Magnoliopsida; order Fabales; family Fabaceae; genus Glycine; species Glycine max. Next base: position 37,454,215 of record NC_038248.2, on the reverse strand, counting down.
TTGAATTGGATCAAACAAAAAAATATTAGTTTGGTTTGGTTTAGATTTTATTTTAAATAAAAATCGAATCAACCCAAACCACATATATTTAAGTTTGGTTCGAGTGATTTTTAGATGAATAACTAAACCAAACTGAGCCATCAACACCTTTAATTTAAATAATTAATTGGTTAAATTATTCATTTAATTCCTATAGTTTCACGATATGTACCTTTTAGTCTCTATAGTTTGAAAATTATTTTTTTAATATTTATAGTTTACATTTTAATTCTCTTTTAGTCCCTATAGTTTAAAAGTGGTCTTTTTAATCCTTATAATTTATATTTTAATTTTCTTTTAGTCCTTATAGTTTAAAAATGATTTTCTCAATCCCTGTAATTTATATTTTAATTACCTTCTAGTCCTTACTACAAAAAAATATAAAAATAATTAGCTACAAATTAGTTATAAATTATCAACTATTTCTTATTACAAATTATCTTGCGACAAATTAGTTACAAATTATTTGTTAATATTTGTGTAGTTAATTATAATTGATAATATTGCTCATATTTTTATGATAAGAATTAAAAGAGAATTAAAATATAAAATATAAGGACTAAAAAGATCATCACTTTTAAATTATAAGGACTAAAATAAAAATTATAAGGACTAAAGAAATCATTTTCAAACTAAGAGTCTAAAAGAAAATTAAAATATAAATTTTAGATACTAAAAAAATCACTTTAAAACTATAAAGACTAAAAAATATAAATGATGAAATTATAAAAACTATAATTAAACCTAATTAAATACACATACAAAGTATTAGCCCTATCATTTGGTAGTTGGACCGGTTGAAGAATTGAAGGAAAAACAGAGGGAATGATCTTCAGAAATTAAAAAAAAATAAAAATCATAGCTAATCATACCTTAATGACGCTTATCCAAACAGACACGTATCCCTGCAGGCTTTTTAAATTATTTTTCACCACAAAATCCAAATTCCCTCGTAAAATGCAAAGTGTGCTCCTCTTTATTTTCGTCCTTGTCCCCCTATATTTGACTCAATAATATATACACACATGTACCTCCATTTGTAACTCTCAAACCAAAACCCGTTAATTCATAATTATTATCTCCTTTCTCTACGTTACGCAGCAAGGGAAAACTATGAGAAATGTTTCAAATACCAGGTTCTTAACCTGCAGTTTCCGTCCAGTGGTTGATATAAATGCCACGCTCAAGTCTAGATCAGTTGTTGATCGCTCTGGTAATCGTCGTTTTGCATGTATAGTACATGTCAGTACAGACAAACATGACACAAAAAATAATTCAGCCACCAAAGCCACGTTTTTGGGCCAAGAATTGGCACATAATTGGGTTGTGCCAGCGTTTTCTAAGGTACATGATTAAATTAAGCTGTGGTGTTTGAAACCGTGTTGCATGCTTTGTAGCTAGTCTTTTTTTTCATATATATAAATCTACATTACTTTGGTTTTATAGATAAATTGAGTGTATATATTTATTACCATATGTTTAAATAAAAAAAAATATATAGCTATCGTTCTGAATATCTTTGCCTCACAGAATACAAGAGCTCGTAATAGCAAAAATTGTTTTGGATCAAAGGGTGGTTATTCGGTATACGCAGAAAGTAGTTCATCAACCGGTGATGAGAAACAACCTTTTGTGGTCACTAATGTTCAAGAAACCAAGGCCCCAGAAAGGTCTTCGTTGGTTTCATCTTCAAACTCTATCGTATCTGAATCAAAGAACCCATCAAAGTGTGAGTCCACTAAAGACCAAGTAGAAAAGCAAAAGAAGTTCCCTTGCGTTAGAATATACTGTGTTGTCGTAAGCTTAGCAGTTATGATATTTTTGGGTAAAATTAATGTTATTGTTTTGACACCATTGTTATTATGGAACGCAAGCTGTTGTTGCTGGCCAAAAGAGGTTCCCAAGTTGCGTAACGGAAGGAGTGGTCGAAATAAGGAACGTTCGCAATGGGCATTAAATCTGTTACGCAAGATACTCATTTCTGTGCTTGAGTGTCTACTTCTTTAAGTTCAACAATAAGCATTTCTACGGCACAACAGCACAAGTAGTCAGTATCGACGAAACCTAATCATCTGTTCGTGTTTCTTTCCTCTGCTCATACTTTATACATTAATTTGTTTTTTATTTTTATGAATCAAAGTATTTCTCAGTGGGACGTTAAGGAGTAATCACTCGGATTACTAATATTTTAACATATATTTTCCTAATACATTCTTAAAAATCGAACCCCTGTTTGGTTTTGTTATATGTATATTTAACAAATTGTGTAAGTAGAAAAATAATATCTCTTTGACAACCCAAACAAATTGTACAAGTAATAGGTGAATAAGTTTAAGTATGGTTTCTCAAGAGACTTGTAAAATATTTTAACAATTTTCAAGTAAATATTAACTTAAGCTAAAAAAAATATCACAATAAAACAATAAAGACAAACTATAATTGAATTTGAGTAAGTTAAAAACAGAACAATTGCATAAATAAAATTAAAATGATGTTTTTAAGATGTTATCTCGAGGTTGGATTTTATAAAAGTGTATTTTCTTCTTACTTTAACACACAATATATATACTTGCTATGAATCAATGTTAAAATCAGTTAATAAATATTTTTTTAGTCCTCCCTTGGGGGAGAAGAGTTTTAATTCTGTAATTAAGTTTTAATCCCTCAATAACTTAAGTATAGGAATCAAGATAATCAATGAATTAAGTTTCATTCTTGGACATAAAAACTCATTAATTGACTATTATTATTTTAGTACAACATTTTAATTAGTATTTGCACCTTAATTTAACCTCAAGTCTAAAATACATTAATGACTAAATTAAAAGGGAATATATATTCATATACAGAAGATGCAAATGACGGTGCAATTTTTTGGGTGCTAGGCTGCCAGCCATTGCGGGTGATCCAGTGTGTGCCCATCGACGAGGAGAAGCGAAGAACCATTTTTCTTTTTCTACAAACTCTGTTAAAGAGAATCATCGTCCGGTTCCATTTTAGTACCCTTGAAAAAACAATTACTATTAATAGTAATCCTATTAATACTAAATGTAGCACCTACTCAACTTCACCCTAAAAGAGGGGTCTTTGTTCGGAGCTTCGAACTTTTATGTCAAAGCCTAGATATATAGTGTCCACTTTAGAAAAACTTCTCTATTTCTTTAATTTAATCTCGTGTCAACAAAGAGAAGTGGTTGGTTGGTCGTCTAATAGGAAGAAAAGAGAAAACTATAAAGAAAAATGTTACTTGTACGTTATTGTGTTATTTAACACGTAAAAAGAGGAAAAAAATTATAAATATGATTAGATTTATAATGTGATTAAGAGGTGTTGAAAAGATATTTGTGTCTTAGACACAAAATATATATACATATTTAAATATCTAATTAATAATTTTTTTTTCTTTGTCTCTTTCTTTTTATCACTACATCAAATTAATCATTTCTTTTCATTTCTTTTTTTTCCTCTCTTGTAGACAACTCAAGGTTATTCAAAAAATATTTTTTTAAAAAAAATATAGGTATTATATGATTTATGATCTAATTGGAAGAAAAAGATAAAAAAAATTAGAAATGTCGGGGTGAAGTGTTTAAAATAAGTTGATAATTGAGTATGATTGTTTTCATTGAATAAGATGAATAAAGATGTAAAGGAAAAGAATAAAAAAAAAGACAATCAAGTAATAAAAATTTGTTATAGAAAAACAAAATATAAATAGTATAATTTCTTGATGAGAGTTTCTACGGTCCTCTCGTTAATTTTGGAGGTTTTGACAGTGTTGGTTTTCAGCCAATGGTAAAGTTATACTATTATCTCACTATTTTGATGTTTGATGATAATTTTATTATATATATATATATATATATATATATATATATATATATATATATATATAATATTTCAATTTAATTCCTGTATAATTAAAATATTTTTAAATTTTATTTTCACTTCATGTATCTTTCTCAAGGTCTAGATGTTTAAATTGCATCCCATAGTCAATTTCCATGAGAAATACCTTTTTAATATATTGTTGTCCCCATACAAATAAAAGTTTATAATTAACTACAGCACGGACATCACACATCGTTAATATTGATATAAGAAGTGACTATTAGTGAAGCATTGCATCGAAAGGAAATATTTTGAATTGCGATCCATGAATTGAATCACAAAATTCCCAATGACCAGCGATTTTTTCAGGACACCCCTCACACTTAAGATTTCCTCTTTCTTCTTCATCATCATCACCTTGTTCTACTTCAGCAACCACTGGTCCGATGGTTACCAGCAGCACGTATTCTTCACTCAATTATCCAACCTGGACCCGAACTAGAACCCGAAATGTGGATACATTTGCTGCTAAGGGTTTTGGTTTGAACCAGAATGTGGATATATATGTTGCAAATCTAGATGTTTGGTTACGTGAGATTAAAAAGTTTAATTTTTTTTAAAAAATATTTTAATTCTACATGGATTAAATTGAAATATATAATAAAATTATCATTAAAAATCAGAATAATAAGATAATAATGTACCTTGATTACTATTGGTTGAAAAACCAACCATATCATTAGAAACTCTCTTTCTCGTAGAGTGATTTATTTTTATTTTTTTATATCAATTTAGTTAGATAAAATATATTTTTTAATTTTTATTATCTAAAAATATTTATCTATTTTTATAATTATCTATAAAATATAAATTTTATTATTTAAAATTATTTATTTATTTATTTTTAATTTCTATAAAATATTTATTTTTACATAAACATTTGAAAACAAATTTGAAAAATAAAAGTCAAAGTAAAATAAAGTAATTTAAGACATGGTTGTGTCTATATGTAGGAAGACAATTTATTTAACAATAAAATTTATATTTGATTTTAGATAATTCTCTTGAGTCATCAACCATTATACTTTGAACTGAATTAATCTATACTGTATGACAACAACAACAACAAAAAAAAGTCATGTCATTATAAAAATTAATGATGATATTTGATTACTCCTCATTTATAAACATTCCCATCAACAGCTCAGGACCAATCTTTCCTTTAATATCACATCCTTGCTAACCTCTCCCTCACGGGTAGCCTCAAGATTGCCCTGTCATTTTTTGTTCGCCCCCCACTCCACTTTCATCATTCATTCACTCTCAGCAAATCCTATGAAATCACCTGAACAAGACACACGCTCATGCCAACCTTACACAAAGTCCACTTACAAATTTGTCCGATTATTCAAACACATACATACCGTTGCAGGCCTTCTAATTTCTATATTCACCACAAAATCCAAAACTCTCTCGTCAAAAGCAAAGTGCTCCTCTTTATTTTCGTCCTTGTCCCTATATTTGACTAATTGACTCCATAATATATAGTTATTAAATACACACACATGTACCTCCATTCATAGCTCTCCAAAACCCATTAATTCATAACTGTTATCTCCTTTCTCTGCGTTACACAACAAGGGAAAACCATGAGAAACGTTTCAAAGAACAAGTGGTTCTTAACCTGTTTCCGTCCTGTGGTTGATATAGATGACATGCTGGAGCCTAGAGCTGTTGTTGATCATTCTGCCAATCGTCGTTTCACCTGTATCCCCGTCGCAGACAAACATGACACAAAAGATTCAGTTACCAAAACCACGTTTTCGGAGCAAGAGTTTGCACAGAATTGGGTAGTTGTGCCCCATCCTCAGAAGCGAAAGTTTTCTAAGGTAATTAAAGCGGTAGTGCTTTTTATTTATTATTATTATGTGATTAATTTTATTGCTCATTAATCTTTAAAATTTAACTGATCACTTTTAATAGCATTTTTTTTTCCAATCATATTCTTATTCACAAAACTCAAATTCAAGATTATGTTTAATGGAATTGACTCTAATACCACTGGGAGGATTCCATAGTGTTTGAAACCATGTTGATTAATTAGTAGACTTTTTTTTTATAAACCTACATATTATTTTGCTTTGGTAGATAAACTAAGTGTATATTGCTATACTTAAATAAAAATGATATAATTATCATCTTGAATATCTTTGTCTTACAGAATACAAGAGCTCGAAACAAAAATCTTGATGGCCAAAGTTGTTTTGGATCAAAGGGTGGTTATTCGGCATCCACAGAAAGTTCATCAACCGGTGATGAGAAGAAACAAGCTTTTGCGGGCACCAACATTCCAAAAATCAAGCCCCCTGAATGGTCTTCGCGAATTTCATCTTCAAATTCGCCCGAATCAAAGAGTGAGTCTCCTAAAGACCAAGTAGAGAAGCAAAAGAAGTTTCAGTGCGTAGGAATATACTGGGTTCTTTTAAGCTTAGTAGTTACGGTCTTTTGGGGTAAGGTTAATGTTACTATCTGGACATCATTATTGTTATTCTTTTTCTTTATTTGGAACGCAATCTGTTCAAGTTGCGGAACGCAGAATCCAAAGCACACAAGAATAGCCGTAGGGACCGTAGTGGAAGGAGTTGTCGCGAAATAAAGGAACGTTCGTAATGCGCATTTACGTGAGGATTCTCTCCTTTTTTGGTTCTTGAGGCTCTTCTTCAAAAAGAAAGATTTTCTTATGCCCAATGGATAGAGACACAAGTTTCTTGTGAAGTTGACTTTTTCACAATTGGCAAGTAGCCAACAGTTGAGGAAACCTGAAGCACCTGTTCGTGTGACACTCTAAAATGTATATTTAACGAATGAAAAGTAGAAAAAATAGGTATGAACTTTGATGGGATGATGGTTTGGTTGTGTATCCCAAATACTATATCAAGGTTGTAAGTGAGCTTTTAAATTCTAAATATCTTGCAATAAGTTTTGGTTTTCCCTGGTTAATTCCCCTTAACATCAGCAATCAATCAGACGAGAAAATCATAAATAACTAAACAAGTGGTCATGTAGCTTTAAATTATTTTGTTAAAAGAAAAGGCTTTAAATTATGAAGATGGTTTAGGTAGAAACATTACTTGCATGAGACGCAATTTAAATGCATGTCATCAGTTTCCTGAATTAATATTATTGTAGTGTTGCTATTATAGTTGTTGGGGCAAATTTTGGCAAACATTTAAACTGAGGTATCTTGGGGATGACCTTGTCCTCATAATTGGTATTGAAGAGAAGAAGGCAAAGGATATGATTGAGAAGGGTGAGGATTCTTTCCTATCCCTTTTCCACTCAATTAGAAGGTGGAATACAAAGATAGCAACGAGTAGCAGGCTGCTTTGGGGTAAGGTGTTTCAGCTTCCCAATTAATTTTAGGGGCTTAAAATGCTTTTCTGTTACTCTTGAGGGTTCTAGTCAAGACTAGCTCAATCAATGTGTTAGGTATCTGCAAGAGGGTCCAGATTAACGAGGTTGTTCATCAGGTGAGGATGTTGGCTATGGAAACATGGTAACTCCTCCAATGGGGGATTCCATGAGTGAGAGCAATGTCGAGGTGAAGTTGGTGTCCTCTGATTCAGATAAATAAACCTTGGGGTTGGGCCTTTGGAGGGTTGGTCGAAGAACCAATTAGGGAAAGGGGAGCATGTTATGGAAGCAAATCTCATCCAATGTCAGAAGTTGGTACAAGAATTTGGAATCTCAACTCCCAAGGCGCAGAAAGCACTTTAGAGGAAATGAAGGTTGAAAATAGCCCGAGGAGGTGATATTGGGCCTAGTTTGAACGTCAAAAGGAATTCGTTGGACCTTGTGGTATCGTGCTCAAACCGCTTTGGGCCTTTGACGAGGTTGAGTAGCTTGAGTATATCTATCTTATCTTTTAAGAATGATGGGGCTTTTGTGGATGTACGCTTAATAGAGGTTGGCACTAAGGAACATATCAAGGAGCAGAAATGAGAAAGAAAAAAAGAAGTCAAAAAGACGTTGGATAACAATGCGGAATCATCTCAAAATAAATTAAGATTCTAACAATTCTGTAGTTTAGAAATAATCTAGGTCCACTCAAAGAAAATTCAATTAGGTTCCAACTTCAATTTACTTATAATTTTGAGCAAGGAATTTCATTAAGTAGTTTTTAGACAATCAAAATTCAGAAAATCACAAAAGTTAACATGTTTTTGAAGCAATTTTAAGGAGCATTAATCCAATTTACCAAATTCAAGTAATTTGAATTATCACATATTTCAAAAGATGATGATTCTATTATGAAGGTTTAGTCAATCTAATTAGAGGTAATTCAATTGAACTAATCCCTAATTACATTTAAATGATAAATTAGATTGAAGTATCATTCAATTAATCTATAATTAGGATTTGAATTAGGAAATTAATCAATTACTTAATTCATTTTCAATCATAAACATATTGAGAATCATGAATACGAAAATAGAATTGGAGGAGAGGATGAATATTTACAATAGAATTTGAAATACTTAACAAGAATCATTGCTTGAAGTGACATGGTATAAAAAGACAAAATGTTATATGGACAAAGGTGTTGCCATGCATAAGATGTGTTGATGGATTGAAAAGTACACAAATTCGTCAAAGTAGTGAACTTAAAATAGAATTCCAAGTGTTGAATCCAGAGACTTTATTTATACTTAGGTAAGTGAATATTTTATTGATAAAAGAAATTAAAGAAAATTGTTTTGAAAAGGTTATGAAAAAAACAAAATTTTAAATTAACAGAAAATTAAATCAAACATGAGGAGAATTTAAATTGATTAATTAAAGAAAAAAAAGATAAGAAAATCCAATATTATTGTAGAAGGAAAGTCAAAAGATGAAAATGTTAGAAACTTAGTCTATCAAAGCTACTCTTTGATATAGTGTTAATGATTTTTTTCTATTTATAATTATTCTCATTTAGACCTGCATATACTAATATACTTTAACTTTGGTCCCCCAGATGAAAGAGTCTAATTTATTTATTTTTTCTCCCAAATCTCTTTGCAAAACTAAAATAGTAAATTGCATTAAGAATAGAAGTGTATAACAAGCTAAACAAATATCAATTTATCCTCAGTGATGACTTTATTTAGATACTCTTTTCCAGTTCTATTAAAAAATAATGTTTCTCAATGTTACCCCTAAAACTTATCATGCAAATAGGTGTCACAAGCAATAATATTAATCACAAGAAAGAATAATGTAAATGTAATATTATTAAATAGATAGGAAGAGAAATTACATCAAGAATAATTGATTGTTAAGTTCCCAACAAATGGGGTTTAGTCTTTCATTGTCATGGAGGTTTTACAATTACAAGAGGAGAATATTTAGTAAAAGAGAAAAAGATAAAAAAGGGAATAGAGAGAAGGAATAACTCTGAATGTTTACTTCTCCTTCTTCTAGATTTTGCCTTCTATAAGGAATTGCATTCTCTTGGAATTTTTATGTGTCTTTTAGTTCTTCTCTTTTCTTCTTTTATAGGTGCAGATTAGTGAGCTTCGGACTTCTTGCACTAATCCTGCCTTTATTTTTTTGAATTAGCCTGTTTTCTTAATTAATTATGTTTTCCTTAATTAGTCTTGTTTTCTTTAATTAGCTCTACTTTTCTTAATTATTTTTGTCTTCCTAAATTATCCTTCTTTTTTTGGACTTTATTTTACTCACTAAACATCATGAATTCATTACTTTTAATATTGTATGTGCAAAAATTTAAATGATGTTAATTTAATAATTATTTACTCAAAAAAGAAAAAATAAGAGAGAAAAATTACCATCTTTTATATAATTTAATTTCAAAATATATTCATAATTAACAATTATCAGGATGGTGAGAAATAAATTTGATGTTATAAGCCAATCTTTCTCCACTATACTCAAAACTAGTACGTCAATTGGAAGGAAAGCTAATATAAGGGATAGGATGCAGATGGCAATTGGTGGAAATATCATGGAACACGAAATAGAAGATGAAGGGATTGTTAACTGCAATAAGTTGCTTCTGGAATACATGAAGAAAGTATAAGCATCAGAATTATGGGATGTGGCACAAGATATGGGGCTAGTAGCCTTTGTGAGTGATGCAAAAGTCATGACCGGAAGAATGGATGAATTAGAATATAGAGATCGAATAGAAATTGATGGTGTAAGGAAAGTAAAAATAGGGGGAGATAAGGAAGGTTTACCATGAAGGTCTTATCCTATAATGTGAAGGGCCTAGGTGAGAAGGCCGAGTAGAGGATCATCAAACAATTGGTGGTGAAAGAAGTACAATTTTTTTGTACTGAAAAAAATATGTAAAATGTGTGAGTACATTAACAAATTATATAATGATTTAACTATTAAATTAAAAGTTCTTATTAAATATAATATATAGAGTTTACAATTTTTTTTATAAATCTTAAAATTATTTGATATTCCATTAAACAAATTTAATTTAATGATAAAAATCAATAATTATATTTTAATGGTATTTACTGATTATGGACAACTCTCTTGAGCTAATGAGGGTAAATATGGGATATTTATTTTTTTTAAATAGAAAATTAAGGAAAATATATTATTTAAAAATGTTTGATTGGAAAATTAATGTAATTATTAAATGCATATATAATTAAGATAATTAATTAATGTAATTATTAAATGCATATATAATTAAGATAATTAATTAAAAATATTATATAATTTATAATTGAATGATATTCCATTAAATAAATTGATTTTTGAAAGATGAAAAATTTAAACTATGTAAAAAGTGGGACTAATTAATCTTGTATATAAGTTAATGACAAATTGATACTTTATGAGGTGTGAAAAACTTCATAAAAATATATATATATTAGCAGCGTGTGAGATTATTAACACAAATAAATTTATATACATTTTTCATCTTTTCAGTTTTATTCTAATTTCTAAAGTCTCATTGCAATTTTTTATCAAATAGTTAAATTGATCTTCATGTAAAACAAAACCAAGAAAATTATATGAAGAAATGTCTATAATCTGGATGAGAACTCCCCCAGAATCGCATGAAGTTTCTCATATGACCAAAACACGTAATGAAGGAAGATTGATTGCTCGGACCAAAAGTGTTGAATAGTCAGACAAAAAAGTCCTGCTTATGTCTGCTGAACACAATGGTCCTCGTTAGCGCTTTTACTATTCTTCTTCGTTCCAACACGAGTTGGACCTGTTCCATTCATCATTTCTCTTCTTGATTTGTTTGCTCCACACCACACCACTGCAGTTGCTCATTGGAGTCAGAACCATAGCGATGTACAGCATGAGGAACCCATGGATCTGCATCTCTCTTCTCACCCTCTTTTTCTCTTTGTTCACCCACAATTCCCTTGCAGCTCTCCCAACCGTTTCTTCAAACCAAACTCTCACTGGGGATCAAACTCTCCTCTCTAAAGGTGGAATCTTTGAATTGGGTTTCTTCAAGCCAGGTAACACCTCTAACTACTACATAGGCATATGGTACAAAAAGGTCACCATACAAACAATAGTTTGGGTAGCAAATAGGGACAACCCTGTCTCTGATAAGAACACTGCCACGTTAACAATATCAGGTGGCAATTTAGTTCTCTTAGATGGATCTTCAAATCAAGTTTGGTCAACAAACATAACTTCTCCCAGGTCAGATTCTGTTGTAGTAGCTGTTCTCAATGATACTGGGAATCTTGTGTTAAAGCCTAATGATGCTTCTGCTTCAGATTCAGATTATCTGTGGCAGAGTTTTGATCACCAAACTGACACGTTCCTTCCGGGTGGCAAAATTAAACTCGACAATAAAACAAAGAAGCCTCAATACCTCACTTCATGGAAGAATAACCAAGATCCTGCTACGGGTCTTTTTTCTCTAGAACTAGACCCCAAAGGAAGCAACTCTTATTTGATCCTTTGGAACAAGTCTGAAGAGTATTGGACAAGTGGTGCTTGGAATGGACAAATTTTCAGCTTGGTTCCCGAGATGAGGTTGAATTATATCTACAATTTCTCGTTTGTGATGAACGAGAACGAGAGCTATTTCACATACTCCATGTATAACTCATCCATCATGTCGCGGTTCGTGATGGATGTTTCAGGGCAGATAAAGCAATTCTCATGGTTGGAAAAGACTCAGCAGTGGAACTTGTTTTGGTCGCAGCCGAGACAACAGTGTGAGGTTTATGCCTTTTGTGGCGTGTTTGGGAGCTGCACTGAAAATTCAATGCCGTATTGTAACTGTTTACCTGGTTTTGAGCCAAAATCACCGTCTGATTGGAATCTGTTTGATTACTCAGGTGGGTGTGAAAGGAAAACCAAGTTGCAATGCGAGAATTTGAATTCCTCTAACGGGGATAAGGACGGATTTGTAGCAATTCCAAACATGGCATTACCTAAACATGAACAATCCGTGGGATCAGGGAATGTAGGGGAATGTGAATCAATTTGCTTGAACAACTGCTCCTGCAAAGCTTATGCATTTGACGGTAACCGGTGTTCAATTTGGTTTGACAACCTTCTGAATGTGCAACAGTTATCTCAAGATGATAGTAGCGGACAAACTTTGTATGTCAAACTTGCAGCATCTGAGTTTCATGATGATAAAAACAGAATTGAGATGATCATTGGTGTGGTTGTGGGCGTGGTTGTTGGAATTGGTGTTCTCTTGGCCCTTCTTCTGTATGTCAAGATTAGGCCAAGAAAAAGAATGGTTGGAGCTGTGGAGGGTTCATTGTTGGTATTTGGGTACCGAGATTTGCAAAATGCAACGAAGAATTTCTCTGATAAATTGGGAGAAGGAGGGTTTGGTTCTGTTTTCAAAGGAACATTGGGTGACACCAGTGTGGTGGCAGTGAAGAAGTTGAAAAGTATTAGCCAAGGAGAGAAACAGTTCCGAACAGAAGTTAACACAATAGGGAAAGTACAACATGTTAATCTCGTTAGACTCCGTGGATTCTGCTGGGAAGGTACCAAAAAGCTGCTAGTTTATGATTACATGCCAAATGGCTCCTTGGATTGCCATTTGTTCCAGAACAATAACTGCAAGGTGTTGGACTGGAAAACAAGATACCAAATTGCCTTGGGAACAGCAAGAGGATTAGCTTACCTTCATGAGAAGTGCAGAGATTGTATTATACACTGTGATGTAAAGCCTGGAAACATTCTCCTAGATGCTGATTTTTGTCCTAAGGTTGCAGACTTTGGCCTAGCTAAACTTGTTGGAAGGGATTTGAGCAGGGTCATCACAGCAGTTAGAGGAACAAAAAACTATATTGCTCCAGAATGGATTTCTGGGGTGCCTATCACAGCAAAAGTTGATGTGTACAGCTATGGGATGATGCTTTTTGAGTTTGTATCAGGTAGGAGGAACTCTGAGCAGTGTGAAGGTGGTCCATTTGCCTCCTTTCCTATCTGGGCAGCAAACGTAGTTACCCAATGTGACAATGTTCTTAGCCTTTTGGATCCTAGTTTGGAGGGAAACGCTGACACTGAAGAGGTGACTCGAATGGCAACAGTTGCATTGTGGTGTGTCCAAGAAAATGAGACTCAGAGACCAACCATGGGTCAGGTAGTTCATATCCTTGAGGGAATCTTGGACGTGAATTTACCTCCCATTCCAAGATCTCTTCAAGTGTTTGTTGACAACTAGGAGAATCTTGTTGAATTTCATACACTGATTCAAGCTGAGCAACGCCTCAATGACCTCTCAAGCCACAAGTAACGTCTCTTCGGCAAAGTCAATTAAAGAAATGGTATTTCATACAGTTGGCATTGTAAGTAACGGGAGTTAAGTCTGGAAGGGTATAGTTCTCTATAAAAAGAAAAATCAACGTTCAGATTCTTGTTAGAAAAAATGCCCCGATTTCATGTTCGACAGAATATGAAATAGGATTGCCTCCATAATATATAGTTGTTACTTGTTAATGTACTCATTGATGTTTTGTTAGATCAGCCAAGATGCCACTTTGGTGATCCAGAGGAGTGGTTTGTTCTACCTATTGCAGTCTGTTAGGTTTTGTTTCTCTTGTATTTTATTAGATTTGATTATTTAGCGCAATACTAAATGTATGCCACTTTTTTTTTCCTTTGTCTTCAAACGTTATTTTAAAAGATTACATACAATGGTGAAGAAACTAATGAGAAGACACGAAAATGGTGTTGGCATTGAATACCACATGTAACATTACTTTCTCTACGTGTTTATGTATGATATAAACTTACATCAGACATTCAGATCCACCGATTCCTATGATGTTAATGTTTGAATTTTGAAACAGTTGAATGGTGTTAGGAAGTTGTGCTTCGAATAAGGAGCCAATAAAGAAGGCCTTGCGCCTAAGGAAGAGAAACAAAACATGAGGTCCCAAACAAGACAAACGCAGACTCAAGGATTAGGATTTGTATGCTCACGGGTAGAAGGCTTTTTCACTAAAGTTGTAGCAAAGGGACATGTGTCATATGCTAAGAATATTGTTAGATTTGTATGAGGTAGTGACGAAGTGCCTGCAATTATGGAGAGCCGTTCTTAGAGCTTCGGCAAATGCTAAGTTGATGTAAGTATGCATTTTGTAGAAGGAATGAAAAATACAGTCTCTGAATTCCTTCCTTTTTCTCTATTATTCTACTATGGAGGTTGCAGTCCTTGTAAAATCTATTTTAGTCCTTTGTGCCCTAATATGTATCAATTGGTGCTTAAGTCTTATCCACATAATCTTTACATTGAATGATCTTTCAACTACTACAGACATTAATAGTCAAGCATAAAACAGTATCACCATCATTATGGTATGGTACATGCAGTGTAGAACTACCATTTACCACTAGAAAGTTGCATCGCTTTACTTGTGTAGGGAAATGTTTGTTCTTCAAATTGAAAACTACCAAGGTTGCGTCTGCACTTCATCCAAACCATGTTGAATAGGAAAAGGTCCTGCAATCCAAAATTCTCCATTGCTGTTTTGGGAAAAAAACCCGTTTCTATGATCATCATCCTCAGCCTCAAAATCCAACTCTTCAAAAATATCCTCAAAACCATCATCATAACCATCTTTAAAATTGTCCATCTCAATATTATCATCATCACTGTCATAACTATTTTGATCAGTACCATTCAAGCTGCCAACATCTTTGTCAATCCTATTCTTCCTTCTCTCTCGTCTCATTCTCTTGGATTCCCTTGCCAAATCCATCCATCTATCTTGTATGAATAAAGCCCCATCCTTCTCCAATAAGTCACCCTTCTCACCAAACCCCTCCACCAAGAAAACTGAGTCCCGTTCCCCTTTCAAACTCACATAAAATAATTCTGGGTGCCTTATAATCATCCCTCTCAGCTTGTTAGGGAGGCCAAACTCCTTTCTGAAATGGGTCAAGTGGTCTATTAAAGTCCGCTTCTCAACCGTCATTGCAAGAACCTCCCTTACTAGTGCACAAGATCTCTTCTCTGCCTCCAATGACTCCTTGGTCAAAGACTCAGCAGGATTCCTATAGGGGCACACTTGTGGCATTTCTTCAAATTTCAGCAAGAAATCCTGGTGACGTCTCTTCAAATTAAGCCCCTTTCGAAGGCTCAATTGCTTGAACTTCAAAGGACGGTCAACTATGAAACCAAGAGAATTGGATGATGATGCAGGAGGCACCAAAGGCTTTGCCAAGTTGACATCCCAAGATGCAAGCTCAAGTGTGCGGCCATAGGACGTGTCAACAATCTTGAACCTGTCCGGATGGTCGTTGCACAACCGGGATCGAAAATTCGGAGGGAGACCAAGATCAGGGGCAAAGTGAACCAATTTCGACAGAAGCAACCGGTGGTGCGAAGATAGCATAAGAAGCTTTTGGAGTTTGGTTGCCAACATGTTGGAAACGGAAGATTGAAGATTAAATTCCTCAGAAGCAAGGGCAGCTGCAGCTGGAGTTAATCGAACACAGAGTTGGGGATGCAACTTGGTTGCATTGAGTGGCGTGGGTGGCCATGGCATATTGAAGAGTTCAAATATGGATGGATAACGATGAATCATGGAAAGTATGGAACGAGGCTTAGAAAGACAAAGATAAGAGCGGCATTTTGACAAAATGTGAAGTGGAATATAGTGTTTAGGTTTAGAGAGAAGTAGAGTTTTTAACTTTTGAACAAACCTAGTTTTGTTCTTCATGACAACATGCCTGTCGAGTGAACGGTCACGCACAAGTTTGATAGATGAACAAGAAATTGAAACTGAGACATTATTGAGATAATTACGGGGTTTTAGTTTTTTATTCATAGAAAGGGAAAAAAGTGTTGTTCCGCCAAGAACAAAGGTGGAA
Source organism: Glycine max (assembly GCF_000004515.6). NCBI lineage: Eukaryota > Viridiplantae > Streptophyta > Magnoliopsida > Fabales > Fabaceae > Glycine > Glycine max. The sequence goes on along the minus strand of NC_038248.2, from coordinate 37,437,997 downwards.
CTTAGGGAAGAACCTGGTTTGGGATTGTTGAATGAGAGAGGAACACAAAATGCCATTTTTAACGCTTCAACGAATCAATTACCAAACCTGAAAACTAACAAAGAAAAAAATAATAATTAGACGACTCAAATCGTAATGAGATAGAACACCAAAGTCTGACTGAATTAATTTGCATGGCAGGTTTAATTAGAATGAACTTTGTTTCAATTGCACATCGCAGTGGCCGCGATTCCAAGGAAGCGTCGAACTTATCTTTTTTTTTTAAATTTTCCGGCGAGGCAGAGACGTTTTGCAACTTCCGGCGACTGGCGAGGCAGAAAGAGTTAAAAGAGGAAAGGAGAGTCAATGGCTTCTTCCGGTGAGGCAGAAAGAAAAAGAGGAAGAGATTGGGCTCAAAGAAGTGGTGGCTGATAATAGGACAAATAGAAAGAAACTAGAGTCTCTTACTTTCTTTTGCTTTTGGGGTCAGTGGGTATTGGGCCTGCAGTTTAAATTTTACACTCTTCAACCCAAACAATATTAATTAATTCATAGTATAAATAAATATAGTTTTTTTTAAAATATTCTATTATATTTAAAAAATATAGAAAAATAATAATACATAGTTATATAATAGAACAAATGTATAACATATAATTCTATAAAAATATACAGGTTTTTAATTATCCATTTGGGTTTATTAAAAAAAAATCCATTTGATCCTTTCATTTACAATAACTTTTTTTTTATTTTCTATGATATAAAATATTTCATTTGTGTCTTTATAGTTGTAATTTTTTTTTTTTATCTTTTTGGTCGTTTCTATCTAAAGTTGCATAATTATGTTTGAGATTAACATGAATTAAATGAGTTACATCATATTTATTTCAAATGACATTGGTTGGCGCTTGACCAAAAAAACTAGAAGGATAAAAAAATGCCACTAAGAAAGAAAAAAAATGAAATGTTTTAACTAATCATAATTTGGGGTGGTATGTTAACTTTTTTTTTCTTATTATTTTCTCTCTAATGGTATATTGGTATGTAAACTGCTACCTAAGTTGGTAATTTAAAATAAAATGAGAGAGCAACTATTAAAATTGCTCTTATAAAATGGTGCGCTCTGATAGTTTCAACATGTTAAATTGGCATCATCCAACTGCTTCAAAATTCAAACACATTTAATTTATCTAGAGAAACCCAAACATCGTAAGAATAAACTAATCTGAATATTCTATGCAAGTTTATATCATGAACCCGTAGGAAAGTAATGTTATGGGTACTCAGTGCCAGCAGCACTTTATGTTTTCTCCTAAGTATCTTCAATGCAGGGAATCTTGAAATTAATGATTGAAGACCAAAATAAAATGGGGTGCATAAATTTAGGCATTTAGCATGGCATTACAGAATAAAAGATAATAAAATACCAGAGAGAAACCAAACCTATCATATTTTGATACAATAGGTAGCACAAACCACTCCCCTCCTCACAGCATACTCCTTTCTTGAACCGGAAATTTCTAATGAGAAAAATTAAAAAATTCGCACTCATATCTACTTTGTGTCTTTCTCCTGTTAGAAAATTCCAGAGATGGAGAGGCCTCTGGATAACCAAGATAACATCTTGTCTGATCTCACCAAACACCTCTCCAGATCTTGATCATATCATTGAATACAGTAACAGCTATATCAAATTATATATTGATTGAAAAATAAACTAACATGGAAAATAAAATCTAGTGATTTGCACCATACATTACAATTACATTGGTAAAAACCGAATAAGAAAAAAGACATAAACATGCCCTCTAATTTTCTCCTCCCAAGGACTTGGAGCTTGCTGAAGAGATGTTACTTATGGCATGAGAAGAGGAGGTCTTTGAGACGTTGCTCTTCACCTGGGAACTTTGGGTGGAGTCTGATTCAGTGTAGAAAACTAAACTCTCCTGGTTATCAACAAACACTTGAAGGGACCTTGGAATTGGAGGCAAATTCACCTCCAAGATCCCCTCAAGGATTTGAACCACTTGACCCATGCTTGGCCGTTGAGCCTCATTGTCTTGAATACACCATGAAGCAACTTTTATTATTCTAGTCACTTCCTCGATCTCAGCATTACCCTCCAAACTAGGGTCCAACAGGCCAGCAACACTGTCACCTTGGACAACAACATTTGCTGCAAAGGAAGGGAAGAAGGTAACTTTGCCATCTTCTGATGGCTCAGAGTTCCTCCTACCTGATACAAACTCAAAAAGCATCATTCCATAGCTGTACACATCAGCTTTGGCTGTGATAGCCACCCCAGAAATCCACTCTGGAGCAAGATAGCCTCTTGTTCCTCTCATGGTTGTGAGGACCCTGCTGAAATCCCTTCCAACAAGCTTAGCCAGGCCAAAATCTGCAACCTTGGGACAAAATTCAGCATCTAGGAGAATGTTTTCTGGCTTCACATCACAGTGTATGATACAATCTCTACACTTCTCGTGAAGATAAGTCAATCCCCTTGCAGTTCCCAACGCAATTTGGTATCTCATTTTCCAGTCCAACACCTTAGAGTTCTTGTTATGGAACAAATGGAAATCCAAGGAGCCATTTGGCATGTAATCATAAACTAGTAACCTTTTGGCACCTTCGGAGCAGAATCCGCGGAGCCTAACGAGATTAACATGTTGCACTGTCCCTATTGTGCTAACTTCTGTTCGGAACTGTTTCTCTCCTTGGCTAATACTTTCCAATTTCTTCACTGCCACCCCACTGGAATCACCCAATGTTCCTTTGAAAACAGAACCAAACCCTCCTCCTCCCAATTTCTCAGAGAAATTCTTCGTTGCATTTTGCAAATCTCTGTACCCAAATGCCACCAACGAACCCTCCACAGGCTTTCTTGCTCCAACCATTCTCTTCCTTCGCCTAATCACAAAAAACAAAAGAATTGCCAAGAGAATCCCAATGCCAACAACCACACCCACAACCACACCAATGATCATCCCAATTTTGCTTTTATCATCATGAAACTCAGATGCTGCAAGTTTGACATACAAAGTTTGTCCGCTACTATCATCTTGAGATAACTGTTGTAAATTCAGAAGGTTGTCAAACCAAATTGAACACCCGTTACTGTCAAATGCATAAGCTTTGCAGGAGCAGTTGTTCAAGCAAATTGATTCACATTCCCCTGCATTCCCTGATCCCACAGATTGTTCATGTTTAGGTAATGCAATGTTTGGAATTGCTACAAACCCGTCCTTATCCCCGTTAGAGGGATTCAAATTCTCGCATTGCAACATGGTTTTCCTTTCACACCCACCTGAGTAATCAACCAGATTCCAATCAGACGGTGATTTCGGCTCAAAACCAGGTAAACAGTTACAATACGGCATTGAATTTTCAGTGCAGCTCCCAAACGCGCCACAAAAGGCATAAACCTCACACTGTTGTCTCGGCTGCGACCAAAACAAGTTCCACTGCTGAGCATTTTCCAACCACGTGAATTGCTTGACCTGCCCCGAGACATCCATCACGAACCGCGATATGATGGACGAGTTATACATGGAGTATGTGAAATAGCTCTCGTTCTCGTTCGTCACAAACGAGAAATTGTAGATATAATTCGCCCTCATCTCGGGAACCAAGCTGAAAATGTGTCCATTCCAAGCACCACTTGTCCAATACTCTTCAGACTTGTTCCAAAGGATCAAATAAGAGGTGCTTCCTTTGGGGTCTAGTTCTAGAGAAAAAAGACCCGTGGCAGGATCTTCGTTGTTCTTCCATGAAGTGAGGTACTGAGGTTTTTTAGTTTTGTTGTCGAGTTTAATTTTGCCGCCCGGAAGCCACGTGTCGGTTGGGTGATCAAAACTCTGCCACAGAGAATCTGAATCTGAAGCAGAAGCATCATTAGGCCTATTTGTTAACACAAGATTCCCAGAATCTCGGAGAACAGCTACTACAACAGAATCTGACCTGGGAGAAGTTATGTTTGTTGACCAAACTTGATTTGAAGATCCATCTAAGAGAACTAAATTGCCACCTGAAATTGTTAACGTGGCAGTGTTCTTATCAGAGACAGGGTTGTCCCTATTTGCTACCCAAACTATTGTTTGTATGGTGACCTTTTTGTACCATATGCCTATGTAGTAGTTAGAGGTGTTACCTGGCTTGAAGAAACCCAATTCAAAGATTTCACCTTTAGAGAGGAGAGTTTGATCCCCAGTGAGAGTTTGGTTTGAAGAAACGTTCGTGAGAGCTGCAAGGGAATTGTGGGTGAGCAAAGAGAAAAAGAGGGTGAGAAGAGAGATGCAGAACCATGGGTTCCTCATGTGGTTGTAGGGAGAAATTAAGAAGGAAATTGTACTTGGATTTCGATGCATTGGAGACAGAGAAACTATGAATGAAGGAACAAGTGAACAACGAAGAAAAGTAGTTAGTAGTTAATGCTCTAACGGCGACTGTTGTGTTCATCAAGTTTTATTTTCTGACTATTCTTTCTTCTAACTAACGTGTTATGTCACTGTCATGAGTTGTAAACGTCTTGTGAGTTGTGATGATCATTCAGCAAGCCGTCATGAATTGGAACCTTATTCACATTATTTTAAATTTAAAATTACAATATTTGTGATTGATATTTTGTATGTAATATCTTTGGATTTTTTTACTAGAAAAAGCATAGGACTTTTGGGCCATTTTGTGAAGAGCTAAAGGTCAAACAATAGTTTTTTGTTTTTGCTTTTTTTTAGCACACATTTGGTTTTTGAATGAGAAAGCAGTAATGTGAAAACGATACAGCAAAGTTTATGCGTGAAGTGTGAACTGTGAAGCAGTATTTCTCTTCTGGCTAATGCTTATTCACACTTGGGCCATAATTCAATCTTCTAAAGTCTAAACTGACAAAACTAAACTTTAAGACAACAACAGTAAATAACAACTCTAGTTGAACTGGAAAAGGTATTTTATTGTTGAATTAAACATAAAATTGTGGTAAATACATGCATATGTAGTTTATTCAAATTTCCCGTTGTCTAAGTTGATATTTCGTAACTTTTCTCTTTTATAACCAGAGCCATATAATGCGATACGAATTCGCTGAAGTTAAGAAAAAGCAAAGGCCGATGATTATGGCTCTTCGTCCATAGTAACAGCGTGCCCTGGAGATTTTCCTGCTTTGGTCCATGTAAATTTTCAATTTTTAAAGTAAATTATCACGAGACTTGACCAGTTAGATCATTTCTGTTGTCTATAAATGAATTAGTAATTGCATTAGCTTCATGACATTCTCTAGATTAAGGGACTGACCCAACCAAGCATTTTATCTTAATTCAGAAGAACATTCGTTACACAACAATGCATGGTTCTAATTCCTAATCGAAATCTTCCTATAAAAAAAATCCTAATCCAAATCCACGTTTTTTTAATCATAGGGTATTTTGAACGTTTAATTTATTTTGAATTATTCAAAGTAGTAATCCTTATTCAATCACTTGAAAACGAATATTATGCGTCGTCTTAATTCGCGTTTTTGCCGAACGAGTTTGAGAATGTGTTCACCCTAGTACCATCCATCCTATTATTCATCACCAAAAAAAAAAAAATCTCCGCGTACTATTTGCGAATAATTTGTATAAATTTTAAAATTGATAATATTATAGATTATTGTTTTCCATCATTTTCCCTTCTTTTAATGATGATGAAGACATTGGTCATCAAGTTGAGAGGTTAGTTGGGAAAAGAAGGTAGCATTAATGTGTAATATGGATAGAAAACACCCAATAAAGTTAAGGGTCCGTTTGGTTCGCAAAATTCTAGGGATAAGACAGGATAAAAATAATTGTATTGTATTTGATTTCTAAAATGGATGTGGTACAAAACAAAAAGAATCAAGGCAAAACAATAGTCTAAAATTTTGTTACTCGCTGTATCATGTGACAATAAAGTGAAGCAATAGAAGGATTCAAATATTCAATTGAATAGGGTATTGGAGTTTTTTCAATTGCAAATAAGTGGTACTGGTACCAATTCTTCAATTGGAATTGAAATCCTCTCAAGTTAATTTCTTAGGTCTCTTCCCTATTCATGGTAATCGAATTTCTTGAATTGAAACCCTAACAATCGCTTACATAATTGCGCAAGATGAGAGATTTAAATTAGTTAATCCAAAAGCAAATAATATATATTATTTTATAGTATATTATAATAATAATGTTAAAATAAAATTATATTTAATTAAATAATTAATATTAAAATGGATATTTCAATAAATTTTATATTATTTTATTTGTGTTGTTGATTGGTTATCAAACAATGCACAACATAAAAAAATTATTCTATATCTCAAATGTTTGTCATGTGTTGTTTTTCTTGTATTATATTGTAGCGTGTATCAAAGGCAACCTGGTATGTGTGTGTTTTTCTATATGATGTTGGCATGATCCTACCCTGAGCTCGGATCACGGTGGTGAGGGTGTTGGTTATCCTCGTGCTAGCTGAAGCAACATAAAAAAGTAGTGCTTATTTTCAAAGACTTTCACGTTCATATTAGAAACTAATATATATAATAATGATGTAAATATAGAGAGAGGACACACATATATATAGGCGTGCTTGCAAGAGGTGGTGTGTGAAGTAATTCTCATCAGTTGTGTTTGTTATAAAAAGACATTGTTGAGAATTAAAGATTGGTGATTCAGGCTACATTGAGCAAAAATTGCATGCAAGATTTATTATGTCAAATAAGCAACTGAGTGATTTGAGGCTGGGTTAATTAATAATATATGATCAAATGTGTCCACTTTTCGGGCTAGAATGTCGATATCGAAGTGATAGACAATTGAGTGGGAAACTAGATTTTGGCTGGACTCAAGTCATAACAGTTAAGTGTAGGCTGTGTCCACTTATCCAGAAACCAGAATGGTAGGGTTCCAAAGATTCACTAGGCTAACAAAGTCTCCACATTCTTCTATCTTTTAAAGTTGTTTAGAATGTTGTTTAAAGATAATATGATCATGTCCCATAAGGTATTATCTAGGATTGTTGGTATGATGGGTTGGTCTAAGTTTATTTTTGTTTTTATTTATCTTAAAATTTGATAAGATTATTTATTTAATTTGATTAAGATTATATAAATACTATATAGGACATGATCATATTATCTTTATATTATTACTGATAAAAATATTAATATTAACATTACATACAGTTAAATTATAAAATTAAAGAAATACAATTAAATTTAAAATACATTTAATAATATTTATTTCAAAACAAATAAAATCAATATAAATATAATGTAATCTAATGTCATCATGTGAAAAATATTATATATTAACACTATATTATTATTGTTTCTCAATAATGATATATTTGTAATTTCATTATTTATTTACTTTTTAAAAAAATGTTTAATTCAAACTATTACAAATTGAATTGAATTATAAAAAAATTAAATTATAATAAAAATTGATATGATTAAATAATTAATATTTTTCCTCAAAATCAATCTTAGTACAATTATTACAAACAGTAAAATTCTTTAATTGAATATTTAACTTAACTCTATATTCATATTCGAACTCAAAATTATTAATTAAGTTGAAAAACATATTAGATGGTAAAATTTGTATTTAATTAAATAAGGTAAGTTTTGTATTTATTCAAACAAATAAATTCATAAATTATTGAACGAGTCAGATTTCATTAATATTCCGGCCAACACTTGATATTAAAAGCTGTCGATATTATGAGATATGATCAATCATCAATGAATTCCCCATACAATAATGACATTATATTGTTCAATTAATAATTTAAGACTCTGTCCTTAATTCCATTCTCTTCACTATTTATTTAGTCTCTGTATTTATTTCATTTTAAGTTTTAATATAGATAGATAGATGTAAATTGTGAGAATTTTTCTTGCAATATATGAGAAATAAGAATTAAAATTTCGGAATATTGTTAAAGGATGGTTACGACTAAAAGTTACTCAGTGATTATATAATTACATAAAATTTCGTTCATATTGTTTCCATTTCGATAATTAAAATATAATTTAATGATTTATATTTGTAGTTTTCATTTTCATTTCTTAAAGTAATTAAGAATTATTATGATATGCCTGTGAAAGCTTAAATTACTCCAAAAGTAATTCCGGTCGGAGTTACTTTAGCCACTGATTTTTTGTATATATTACACATTTTCTTTTTTCTTGAGTTTGGTCCGGTTCAGGCCGTAGTAAGTCACCCATAAATTTGAACCTATTTTTACAACTTTAGATATTTTGATATTATCTCAAAGACTATGGATAATGCTACGTAATGATATAGTTGACATTAATTTACTCATATTTCAAAGTACGTAGTATATAATACGTTAGTTCAAATTTATTTAACGAAATGTTGAACAGTTTTTAAATTTTATAAAAATTTGTAAATTTAATCTATTCAATAAAAAATTTAATTTAATAGTTTCATCGTTAAAATATTATATATATATATATATATATATACATATATATATATATAATATTATTGAGTAAAATAACTTTAGTAAAACTTACTCTTGTATTAATTTAACAACTAATAGCTTTACTTGATAAATATAAAATATATACTCACCACCAATAAACAAAAGTTCAAATCACTTATTTTATTTATTTAATTTGATGTTTTATTTTTTAAAATTTTTTATTTTTGGTCTTTTATATTTTGAAAAGAAATTAAAATATTTCTTCCATCATTACAAATTTAATACAATTAATAAAAATAAAGATACTAATTAACGATTAAAAATCATCACAAAATATAAATTTGTTTTTCCTTCATTTTTCTCTTCTTGTACTCCCTTCTCTTTCCTCCTCCCTATTTTTTGATATCTTCATCTCCAACTCAACAAAAATCATAGACTATATAAGTAGTAGAATCTCATGATAGTTGTTGCCTTCCACTCCACCTACGACCCAAAATCTTCTCATTCACCAAATATGTCAAACACAATTTCAGGTCTAGTAAATTGTAACTTTTATTTTCATATCTAGAAGGTTCTTGTTGGATCAACTATAGAGAGGTGAAAGGGCGCTGATTCTTGGTGGACAACTCTAACAACAATTTGCGATGGTGATAATTGATGACCTACTAACGACACGGTACGTGGTATCATCAAAGGTGGTGGGGAGGGCGCAGAGGGTCTACGTATACGTCGGCATCATTGACTAAACTCAGGTCTATGTAGAATAAAGAGAAGGTAGAGATATGAAGAGTGGATGATTTTATTCTCAATAATAGAAGGCCTTTTATAGGTAAATATTACATAATAATAATCAAATGATCATAAAAGAAAAAAACCCAACAGTTGTAACCTATATTCTATTAATAAAGATGATTATTAACCATTAAAAGAACGGTTACAAAGTTTATAGAATATAGAAAGCCAACGATCTCAACAGCATAAAACATGTGATTTTTGTTTTATGTTGTTGAGTTGAGGATAAAGATGATGAAAGATGAAGGAGGAGGAAGATGAAGGGAAAAAAATAGACATATTTTGTGGCAATTTTTAGTTATTAATATCTTTATTTCACTAATAGTGTTAAGTTTGCAATGACAAAAAGATTATTTTGATTCTTTTTTTAAAATATAAATGACTAAAATAAAAATTTTAAAAAATAAAAGAATAAATTAAACAAAAAATAAGATAAAAGATCAAATAGATTATTTGACTCAAACAAAACTATTATGAAAGGTGAAGAGATACTAGAGCATTACTTTGGAAGTAGTGATTCCAATTAGGTTGTCAGCTCACCCCCAATAATCACATCTCACACACTTTTGAATATATTAATGAGAAAAGGATTAACAAAAGTTATTTATGTAACATCAAATTTATTCATGTTAAATTTTATCTTGAGTGACAATATGGATATATAACTGATTTAATAAATTGTCATAAAAAAAGTAGTTCTCTCAATTTTTTTTAATATAAGATCATAAGTTTCTTTTTTATAATATGGATAACTAATCTCATAAAGTGTTAATAAAGTAAAAAAAATAGTGGTCTAAATTTTTTTTTCATAAGAATGGCTAAAAATAATTATTAAACTTATTAAATTTTAAATATAGTTTAAAAAATGGCTAAAAAATAATAAGTTAACTTATTAAATTAAAAATATTAGATAAAATAATTATTAAATTGGCCAACATAAATGTAAAATGATATAAATAATGATAAAACAATAGGGATGAAAATGAGAAAATAAATAGAAATTTAGAAATTTATAAGCTATTTTTTTATAAAAAAAAAAGACTACAAAAATGTTAAAAACTATATTTAAAATACTACCAAAATGTTACAAACTATTTTAAAAAAATTATATAGCTTGCTTGTTATGATGAAGTTATTACTATTTTGCTCCTCACTTTATCTTCAAGATCAACCCATGGGAAGTCCAATAAATGTAATGAATAAAAATACAATTATAAAGGTAAACTTCACAGCGGAGATTGAATTGTAATTTTAAAAATTTTTAGAGTCTTTTTGATGAGAACAAATCTATCTTTTGAAGTATAAGTGTTAATAATTTTGTAAGACAGATAATAAATTTTCACAAATACAAATTTCAACCATAGAAACAAATTTTGTAAAACTGAAAGAGTTTTCAAATAAAATCAAATTCAAACCCCCTAAGTCATTTGAATATAGAAGAGAAATAAAAGCATATAACACAAAGATTTATACTTGTTCTTCTCTAGCAATCAGATTACATCCAATTCTTGGCTAACCACCAACTTCACAAAGTTACAAGTATTTGTCATTATCACTTCTCACTCCACAACTCAAGTTCTACATCAAGCTTGAAATAACTCAGTATTCTGTCTTACCAGGTACTGTTGACTATAAGCAAATCAAAAAATTTATGATTTGTTTGCTCACTTACCAACTCTTAATCGTCTAGCAAACAAATATATAATCTAAACACTTAGTATTTTCTCTCAAGCTTTTCAAGGTGTTTCGAGAGCTTTTCAAACTATCCAAAAAGCTTTTTTTTACAAAAGAATTTGAATGCTAGTGTGTTGGTTCATGTTTCATGTCTTCAAAGCTTCTGATATTTATAGGTCTTTTTCAACAAGTGTTTATTGTCTCTAAATTGATAGATTTCTTCACTTGAACTTATGTTTGAAGATTGTGGTCATTAGAGCATTTTATGTTTGCATTGAATGCACGTACTTCTTTATGCTATAAAATCACTTAGTTAGCTTTCGTGTAGAACATTTTAGCAAGAAATCTCTTCCTTTTTGTCAGAACAAGTTTATAATAGCAAAACGCATCTTTTGATGTCGTTTGACAACTACCAGATCTTGAATTTCATTTATCTTTCATATGATTCGATAGATCTTAGGAGAAAATTTTGTGAAACGAATATCAAATATATTAGTCTTTAATGTTATTTTCTTTATATCAAATCATGACAAATATCTATTATGGTCTAAAGATATAGATGCATATGCATGAGTCAAGTCGCATAAGACATAGCCTTTGACTTTTATATTTATTTACATATAACTAAAATAATTAAGGATCTAGATTCACCTTAAGACAATAATGTCTCTCAACTTAATAATAATGAAATAGAATAAAATAAAATTATTATTTTATTATTTGAATATTTTATTAAATTGTGTCTTCAACCATTGCATTAAATTATATATAATAATTTTATCTCAAAATTTACAATTATATTAAAATTTTCTTACGTGCTATATTAATCTAAAATTATTTATATTTCGTTAATATGCATTAAAATTGATATAGCATATATTTTAAGATATATAAAAATAACAACTATTTGATTACACAGTATATTATTTAATTTGACGCAAATTATAATTCATCTTAGATTGATAAAAAATACATTTTGTAAAATTATTGATAGTAAGAGGGTCAGTGTAACTTATTACGGTATATGTTGATTTTCTCTCTCTCTATAACTCCTTATGAGCTTCATAATGCCCTACAGGTTTTTTGGAATGATAAAATTTAGATTTAATAATTTGAATGTTATGGATATTTTTTAATCAAAATTAAATTTTTACTTATGTAAAATAAAAATTGACATTGATAATTAAAATGATAAAATAGTTTTAATTAAAAAATTATACAAAATTCACTTAACATACTTTATTGAATTTTTTTTTTAATGAGAATGAATTTACACACCCTGCAAATTACAATCCAACCCTTGGTTAGACGATAAAGCGTTTTCTTTGTCTCCTTGGATTGATTGGATTAAGACAGCAATGCTCTGCTCAATGAATTAGCCATGAATGTAACACTCAAGTCAGAGTCAGATTCAATTAATACACCAGAAGACAGCTGTGATTAAAAACATTTTGACAATCTAGAAACCCCGTTTGCGTTTAGCAAGAGCTGTTCATTTCGTGTACGGTGTACCACATGGCAACACTCCATTCACCATGTTACAAAAATTGACCCAATACTTTCGTGCCCAATTGCTAATAAACTACTGTTATGTACTCTTTCTTCTGATCTCTTGTCACCTAAGCTGACATTTATCATTTCTGATTTCGAAGAGTTAGCTTTCAACCTCACTTTAATGAAATCCCTAGGATCCGTCCCTTTTGAAAACCTGACTAAGGACAATTAACCTATCTCTTGTCCAAACAACTGCATCTCATGCCACACCTTTACAGTTTAGTGACTTTATACCCACATTACTTAACAATAGCACCGTAGTAATTAGTTACAAGTCTTTTTCTTAGGAGAAGTAATTTTGTTCGAGCCTTAATTCACATGTCAGATACTATTCAACAAGATTCAAACTTTGGTTTATTATGTTATGAGAAATTATAGATGAGAGTTTACCAATTATATATTAATAGTATAAAATATTTTTATATTATTATTTAATTATATTTTATCGTTAATATAACTTTTAAAATAATTATCATAAAAATTAATAAATTTATCTTACGTAATAAATTATCATGAAATTATGCTATAAAACTTTTTACTTCATATAATTTTTTTCTCATGAGATAAAGTATAAACTGTAATTATTTACTTATATAGACTAATAAATAATTCATCACAATAAATTATATTATTATTATTATACGATTTCTCTACAGAAGAGCCAAACTCAATGGGTGATAATTAATTGGTTGATATTGTGACATAAATTGGGTGCAATTGTGTGAGCAAATGAAAAGTACGAATTTGATTTTTTATCATGGGTTGTTTATTTAAAATCATATAGTTTTTATAGAGTAAATTTACAATTAAATATTAATATGTAAATTATGTTATGTAAATTATTTTGAATGAACAATAGAAGGACACAATTAAGAAAGGAACACCAGAAATGTGAGAAGGCCAGTGGATAATTCAGCATTATCTAATGACCAATTAGTTGACGAAGAAACAGGGACTTAATCCAAAAAGTGGAAGAAGAAGAAACATAAAGGAAAAGACCAACGCACCCTTTCACACACTAAACTAAACTTTTCCAGTTTCAAAGAAAGACGAGTGCTGACGCTTGAAGACAGTGAAGGAAAAAGCTAACAAATTCGTTAATTTCTAGAAACCTCTCATCAAAAGTGTCTTTGATCCGTGAGAACTTAAACTCAGACTCCTAAAATAGTTTGATCACTTTCGCATTGACCTGTAACCTTTTCTCTCCGGTTACCAAAACCGTAAGTTGCTGAACATGGACCCGCAATCGCCGGTTCGGGCGGAACTGGAGCCTCCGGTTCCGACGTTCTCCCCACGGTTCGCGCTCACATCCAGTTCGCAGCGGAAAATCGCGATCGCGGTCGATCTGAGCGACGAGAGTGCCTACGCGGTACGCTGGGCGGTGCAGAACTACCTGCGACCGGGCGACGCCGTGATCCTCCTGCACGTGCGTCCCACGAGCGTCCTCTACGGCGCGGACTGGGGCTCCGTGGATCTGAGCGCGGCGGAGGACGGCGGCGACGAGGAGTCGCGGCGGAAGCTGGAGGACGACTTCGACAACTTCACGGCGACGAAGGCGAGCGACCTGGCGCAGCCGCTGGTGGAGGCGCAGATACCGTTCAAGATCTACATTGTGAAGGACCACGACATGAAGGAGAGGCTCTGCTTGGAGGTGGAGCGGCTCGGGCTCAGCACCGTCATCATGGGGAGCCGCGGCTTCGGCGCGTCGAAGCGAGCCGCGAAGGGGAGGCTCGGGAGTGTTAGTGATTACTGCGTGCACCATTGCGTGTGTCCCGTTGTGGTTGTGCGCTACCCCGAGGAGAACGATAACGGTAACGGTAACGGTACCGGTGCTGGTGGTCTTGTTGTGCAGGTTGGGGAACCGGTGGAGCTTCCGCCTGTGCCGGAGGAGGAGCATGAGGTGTATCATGATGCTTCCGATGAGCACAGAGGTTTGGTTTGAAATTCAACTTTTAAAAAAATAAAAAATGAAAATTATGATTTAGTTTTGCATAGTGTATTGATTGCTTGACTAATCCCTGACAAACACTGCAATGCTGGTGTCACCAGCTGTCCAGCTTAGCCGCTCGTTTGCTACTGAGAGACATGCTCTCTGCAGAGGGATTTTTTTAGGTGAATTGTATTGGATTTTACTTTTCAAAGCACGAGGAAGAGGAACTGAGTGAGAATGGTGTTGGATAAAAGTGTGTTTGGACACACATTACAATCGCAAGAAACTTGGTCAATTTGTTTAAAAACATGGAAGCTATAACTACTAGCTTCTTAAATATGAGAAATCATGACCCAGACATGTAATCAAAGTACCAAACATTGTTATAACTTTTGGTGCTGAAGCAATGGAGGAGGAAAAGGATTGGTAAGGAAATCTGAAACAGAGACAAAGAAGACTGGCTTCCTGGTCAACACAACAGCAGAAATAAGAGAAAAGCTTTATATGACATTTAAAACAAATCCTGATCCTTATTTAGAGTAACTAGGACAATAAGAAAATACATCAACTTATGTGGGTGGTCCATGTTTAAGGTTTTGACAAGTTTTATGTAGAATACCTAGGATCTCACACCATCCTCCTCCTTTATCTAGGTTTAAGACTGACGATGAGACCATAGGAAGAGATAGGATAAAAAGAAAATAAAAGAAATAAAATAATATCACTACTGTACCTGTCCTGCAATAGCATTGATGATATTTGTGTTTCAAAAGCACGAACAATTAATCTGCCATAGCCCAGATAGCAACCTAACTTTTTTGCCAGAAATAATATTGAGCCCTTTGTCATGCATCTGAAGTCTGATACTGAACTCAAACTATATATGTATATTTCATCGGAAGTGTTTGTAGAAATGCCAGATAGTTATCATTGACTTTTGAAGTTAAGTTTTGCATGTAGTTACTCAAATTTTAATTGTTTGATTCATTGTGCCTAATAGTGGAATTGTGTGGATCAACTATGATGATATTTTATTCTAAATATAGTTTAGTCAGCTCTACAATTTGAAAATTGCCACCAGACATTATTTATTATATAGTTGTCTACCACAGGCTCAATCCAACTCCTATCACTTGTTATGCGTTATATTTTAGCATTTATGTTTAAATCATATCCATAACGTGCATAACACTTACAATTGTCCACTATATGCTCCCCACTTGCCCCACTATGCTTTGCAATTGGGAGATAACTACCCAAGACCTCTAGGTGTGGGAAAACACTTGTATAGGCTGGCCATACCCGGGAGTAAGCAAATTTCACCAATTCCCTGATACACACTAAGGCTGGCCAATGATGGATGAGAAGTTTTGAAGGAAAAAAGTTACGGAAGTGATATCTTTGCTAAAGGAAATAACAAATCCAAAAGTTGGATATCTTAGACTTATAATATTTCTGAAACTTTGATTTTTAGCGATGCCGAATGGCGTCATGTGATCCATGTAGCTGATCTTACCTGGTGGGATAAGGCTTTGTTGTTGTTGTTGTTTCCTTGGTCAAAGATACTTAAGTTCATTTTAAGTTGTAGATTGACATGCTATATGTTGAAATGGTGTTTTCCATAGTTATTACCATAGTTATTACAAAAAAGAATAAAAAATGCCATACTTTTTGTTCTTTTGAAACCATCAAATTATGAAATAACCCAAACCTTGTAGGATTTTATCTATTACTTGGGAGTATATTAGGTTGATTAGTTTCTTCTTATTTAACCTGCTTACTTTTTGTGTGTGAACAGATGCTTAATGAAAGTATAGAGCAATGTCTATTTCCCTACAAACTTCAGGTAATGCATGAATAACATCTGCAATTTGTCAATAACTATTTTATCCTTCCTCAAGTTTCAATACCAGCTGTTATTGGCTCCTGCTGGATTAAATCCTATTGTAAATGTATAGAAACACCGATGGATGAGTGTTATTTTCTTTCTCTTTTCCCTGCTGGGTCTTGGATGAGGAAAGTTATTGGGAGTGTATTCCCAGTTCTCTTTTTCTGTATTATCTTCCAAGAAATATATTTGGTTGGAATATGAAAAAACACAACCCCAATGTTATAGAAGACTAAGTCCATTAATTCTGGACTGATTTTTTTTTTTTTTTTTTACAAGCAAAAAATCAATTAAGTGCATGAAATTGACACCATTGGTCAATTTAATCATTTTCCTTAAGAAAAGGAAAATTTAGTCATTGACTTTGGTAACTACCCATCAGTATATTCTTGAATTTAGGAACTATCAATCATTTCAGTCTTTGATTTTAACAACCATCAATAAATTTGATCTTTGCCCAGGTTATAACATTTGGAACCAAATTGCCAATTTTTTTTTTAATGGAAAGGATAAAATTAACCAATGATATCAATTTCAGGGATTTTTTTTTTCATCAGCAGTTTCAGGGATTTAATTTGCGTTTTATTGTTTTTTTATCTTTTATTTTCACTTACAGGCTTACAGCTTCTGATTACTTATCATGGAATATACATTCAAATTTACAGGCCTTCGATTTTTTAATTTTTTTTTCAGAAACTGCTCACAGCAGCAAGGCATGTGTCAAATGAAGAAGAATGTGTTAGAATTGAGAAGTATCTTCGTTGAACAAACTATACATTGTAAAGTGGTCGTTTGGTTGGTTAGCAATTGTATGCTTTTGTACAAGTTTGTTTCTACAGTGTTTCAATACCCATTGACCAGGGTTGAATGTGCTACCTTTCTACTTTGACGATTGATTTGGAGGCTCTTGATCCACTTCATGGTTGGAAATCAAATTATAGATTTAAGTAACAACGAAAGTCTTATTTTACTGTCTTACTTCCCGTGAATGCCTGGTACAATTTGTTGTGCATACTTCATCTCACACTTATTTCAACACAATTAATGTTGAAGGAAAGTTGGATGATGACGGAGAATCACAAACATTTTACCATTTGTCTCGGATGTCTTCAAATAAAACAATTTCCCCGTTTCTTTGCATTGGTGTACACCATGCTTTTAGGTTTCTGTTCCTCTTGTTTCGTCATGCTGTACTCATTTCTTGATTTTGTTTCTTTTTTTCATGACGGTTCATTTCTTGAAAATTAACTGATTATAAAGCGAGAGAATGGTTATTAATGCTTTTAATAAGAGTGCAGATAAATCAAGCTATGTGTGGGTGAGTTACTGAGTTATTTGGATTCAACTTGAAAACAAAACATTGGTTTGGCTGAAAGGAAAAATCTCATGAATACAAGTTTTGGTGAACTTGATGCATACAAGCTGCTAATTAGCAATCATTTGCTGACTTAGTGACTCGTAATTAATCGTGCATAACGTGGTTCACTATCTTCATGATTTTTTGGGTGTTCTGTCTTATATAAAACCAACACGCTTGAACCATATATATTTATGCGTGTTTGAAATAAGTCAAGCTTCAGGGTTAAAATGACTGGCTTGTTAGGAGGAGTTGACCGTGAGGGTAGGATTTCTATCACTGGCGACGAAAACTCCATGACTCAACAGTTAAATTGGGTGACACTAGTACAACGTTGTCTTGCTTTGCTTGATTTGGAATTTGACAAATAGTTTCCCTGATCAATTACATGACATAACATAACAAGCATTTATTTTATTTTACTTTTGTCAAATTATGATTCAGTTCAACGATGAAAGTTGGCATTCATGACATTGCCATTTATTGTGTCGTTGTGCAATGTTATCTCATTTTTGTGGTCCAATGTCATACCAAGGCTTAAAACGTGATTCGTATCAGGGTTTACAACATACTAAAAGAGGAGTAGTCTGGTAATACGTTACGTGCTACATTTGCCGGGATGGATTGGGTCGGTTCAATTCACTGAGGTTGCTTAATTGGGTCGCGCATAGGATTCTCCTATGTGGACCACTAAGATAGTCCACTACGGTAATCATTGTCTACATATAAACCTTTAGCATCTTTTTTTTGATAAAAATATATAATTGTATACATTAGTACCAATTAAAGATTTTTTTTTGCAATACACATTTGAAGATAAATAATGTCAATATAAATATAACATCGCGTTAAAAAAATTTACCTATTAAGCTAATAAGTTATGTTATTAATACAGAATTATTTTTAAAAAATGGATATTTTTAAAATAATACAAGCATTAGACCATGTGTGAAGAATCCAAAACATATCCTCAAAATGTATCTAATCTAATTTGTTAAACTTAAACTCGTCAAGAAGAAACTGAGTTGAGTCAGATTAGTAATATATGATGGATCATGAACATTCCGGGCAATGCATAACCCATAAGGTGTAGGTGTAACTGGCAAAAGGAGAGCAAGAATGATCTCGTATATCGTATATTCAATAAAACTAGGATGAAAATGACTTCAATTGATTGGTTTAACCTACCAAAATGGGGTGGGTTGATTTAAATTTCTAACCCATTATCCAAATGAGTTAAACCTGATTTAACTCAATTTTTTTGCAAGTTAGGTTGATTATCTCTTGTCTATCAATTTTTTGTAGGACGAGCTCAAGGCATGTCTTAGAGACCATAAAGTCAAGGTCATAGGCGGCAAAGATGGACACATATGGTAAGGTTTTCATGAGTGAAATTTTAGTGACATTTAAAGGGGGGAAAGGTTCAAGGGAGTAAACCAATATATTGCAAAATTAGGAGTTACTCATGTGGTTCACAGAGCCAAAGATGTTGATTAGGCATGACAACGGGGCCCGAACCCGTGGGGCCCGCCCTAAATCCGCCTCGATTTTGACGGGGAAAATCTGAGTTGACCGGGGTCGAGTTTTCCCTGACAGCCAAATTCGGGTTCGGGGTTGGGGATGGGATTCTCAATACCCGCCCCGAATCCGTCCCCGAACCTGCCCCGCTATAATTAATATATATATC